>NC_091532.1:613640-920460 GCF_041682495.2 Bombus fervidus
TAAATCAATTATCTTTCGATGCAAGTACGTTAATACATTTTGTAGAGAATTAAACATCCAACGTATGGCGAATAAAAGAGATAGATAGTTCCATTTAAAAAGATCGAGGTGACCTTGAAATCTATGAAACGTTTCCACTTTCGAAGAAGATACATGCATCGCGTGATGCATCATTCGAAAGCATTTCGTTTTTCCTAACGATCGCTTTTTCTATCCTCTGCCGCTTTAATGCTGCGGCTTGCCCTAATTGCGTGTGACATCCTGCATACATAGTAGACGTACCTCGTAAAGAGACGAATAAATATACAGATGTCCTACAGGTATTTACGCTGTTTTTTAAATGAAGTCGTGCGATGACACGCGTATATGTTTTATTGTATAGTTTAAAAGTTACGAATAAATATTTTTATTCCTCGCGTCGTATAACTATCGCATCTCAAAAAGTCTTAAAATATCTTTCAAAAACCATAGTCCGTTCGTATTTTCTATCAATTGACGAAAATATAAATTTATATACTATACAACTTTTTATTCTAGTTATAATGAAAAGAGAAATTAAATTTGCTCTTCCGAAGAAGCTATATAGAATTATGTTATTTTAAGCGCTATCATCTTTTAATCTTTCCAAACACTTTAGTTTTTTTACACATTTTTAAGGAAATAGTACGTGTAGCAGTGACGCTAAATGTCAATCATTTATTTGTTATCGTCAATCTTAGCGTATTTAACGGTTAGTAAATACTTCCACGAAGTAAATGCACTTAATACATTTGTCACCGGCACGAAACGGAAGAACGTTATTTATAAAGACGCACGAGACGAATAGCAAACATATAGCCGTGCAACTTTGATATTTTGTTGTCGATGTTAATGTTAACAGCTCTTTATAGAAAAGTAAATGTAACGAGGAATATCCTTAAAGTAGTTGTGCGTCACATCTTGTACGTCTAAGTAGAAATATAGTTGTAGAGTTGTCTTTAGATCGTTGATGAAATGAATTTTATATTTTTTAACACATTTTGCGTTAGCTTCGATCGAATATATATTTTTATATTTCTAACAAAATTATAAATTACCTTAAGACGTTAATAGCGTTTTACAAATTTCATTATTTACCTGTTAAATATCGTTTTTACTAATATCGTTCGAAAGAAAGATAGTTTCGCTTCCTCGCTACTGTTATAGCAATACATCATCGCAAACTGAGGTATTAAATCATTTTTATGCTGAAATTTGCTGTCGATGAGTTTAAGAACGAGTGACTCACAGTACAGAGGAACAGTTAACTCGTACGTATGTACGCTTCATTTACCAATTCCCGTTTAAACATAAGCAATTTACCACAAAAGATTGGCAAAGCAACAATCGTAGAAAGTGTATATCCTGAAAGTAGGATAACGGGCAATATCCGAGGAATTCTTGTAGAATAAATTCGCTCGTATTTCGTTTTTACGCGCACCATCTATTCCGAATCGTTTTACATTTCCTGTGACGTAAATGTAAACGATGCACTATGGCGAAATATCTTGATCTTGATAAAAGGTAGATCTATTATAGGTCATTGATATAATTTTTATTTCTCGAACTTTTAAAAAGCAAACTGATAAGCAATAGTGCGGTAATATATCGCATTCTTGCTTTAAAAGTAGTACGACTTAAAGACGTTGATTCCTCGAAAGATACAAAGAATAGTTTTCGATTGTAACACACTACCTATTTCGTTAATCGAGAAGAATAATGCTGATGGTACAAGATCAGGTGCCGTTTTGCTTTTGGTGACTTTTGCACCTTGGAATTTCCCATAAATGCGTAAAAATCCAAAGTCTAGTAGTAAGTTGTAACATTTATATATTATTGTCACGTACGAATGATAGAGATATACAATAAAGGAAGCTATACATATTCCTTGAGAAATGAAGAGTAAAAAAATGCTTCGCGTCTGACGAATGTGGAAATATTAACGATCAAGGTAACGATCAAGAAGGAAAAGGAAATGTCAGGGGCTGAAGCTAAATCTTCGTTCGGTTAAAAGGAATTTCACTGAACTGGCATCGAGGAAGCGATCGTAAATATCGACTTCTCGAAATAGATGTTCGGATCGAACGTTCTTGCGCGTACACTATGCAAACATTAAAATAAGAACGAAACGAGTATCTCACAGATTACCTTCGTATCGGAATAAAATATGTATACCGCTGGCCAACAAACATGTTACGACAGGTACTCGTTTCATCTATTGGAAAATTTCAACTTTTACTTTATTTACTTTTTTGATGTAAAATACTTTTTATATTTTAAGACGCGTATAAAGATGCGGCACCGGCACGACAGAACATCGAAACATGCGTTTGATACAAGGCCGTTCATACTATTCGTCACTCGTTTAGATGTCGAGACGTAACGACTCGTGCCGTATTGTATAAATTAAATAATTGGTTTATAATAAAACAATTGGAAAATAAAAACGGAGAAGAGTATCCAATTTGTACAAAATATCGATAGGAGTCATTTATACACGTATGAGCATGCTGGACATTTTATCGAAATCGGTTGATGTTGTAACAAGCGACAGTTATCGAAAGCTATCGGTTATTGTTGGAATATATATATATATATATATACACGATATATCTAACTGGCATTAATCTCCAAAATGTGTTGTTTAAATTTTAATTACGAAACATTACGCATGAAAAAGTTGTAAAAGATGACTTTTACCTTTTTCAAACGAATCCTAACTTTCCAACGTATGTATTGCTACATATAAAATCTGAAATATCCCGTGAAACGTAGTGTTTAAAAGCTTTATAATAATTCCACGTATAAAATATCAAAGTCGCTAAAATGCCCTAGATTTCATACGGCATTCCAATAAATACACAGGTTCTAAGAGACTTGTATGTTATTATTTCATAAGTATAGTAGCGCTTGCATATAATTATCTTTATACGTAGCGACAATATTTCATTCTGATATGCTAGAACAATTTATTACTAATTACACAGATGAAATATCAGGATGTAATTAACTATATAACCACTTTACTTCACTGAAGCAAACTTTACTTCCCTTTGATCGAATACTGTTATTATTATAGTACTTCGTAACTATACAATGCTATTGCTCGTATTACGAGTATAATGAGGCAAAGGAACGTCCATTTTCTACGAAAACTAAATATTCCACGGTTCTGAACGATGTTTACACATACTCCGATTTTCAAATGAAGCATTTTTTCATCAAGTTCTGCGTATCATTTTCTTGATATCAAATTTTTATAGCCGTACGAAAATTCATATACCTAGTACTAAATGCTATAATATAGACAAAATGGTATGCAAATACTTTCTCTAACCATTTTTCTTTCTTGTCGTGTATACCATAGCGAGTTAATCGGCTTCGCTATAATGCTATTTAACACTGCAAATACCGGAGTTTCTTCCTCCTTCTTCCCTTTCGAACGTGTCTCAACAACAATCGTTGAAAAATAATCTATCAGTAACGGAAGAACAAAATATATATACAAAAATATTGATCTTCCTTTGAAAATCAAAAGCTTGCTGAAAGGAATTATTTGTTTGCTTGTCCTGTACTTTTTTAATTTGTTTTTATTTATTTATTTTTTTTTTTTTTTGTTAAGCTCCAAAAACTCCTCGTAATCGGTTAATACGACTTTACATTGTCTTAGTAAATTCTTTCAGTCGTCAATGGTCAGTTGTCATAGAAATATAAAGAGCTTGCGTTACTACTCGAAACGGATGATTCCATAGAAACGAAATAACGCGACTCGTCGTCAGTACGAAGTAGGTTACAACACTGGGAGGACCATCGGCAAGTTGTTATAGATGTTATGTACTTTTATCTCATCAGTACGGTTACTTAATAGCCTATGAATCACGTAATATCGAATACGTGACGGAGCCGGTCGAGCAAGTCAAAAATGTCTGCGTTACTGTGGACCGTACTTCTTCCAGAGTTTCTCTGAACGGCCGAGAGTGAAAGTAATCTCAAAATTGCCAAGTCCACGAATACGTGCGTATCCCTCTTGCTTTCGATCGCTACGAGCGCCTTACATCTCTCTCTCTCTCTCTCTCTCTCTCTCTCTAGCTCTCCGGCTTATGCTTCGGAAACGCGCTAGCCCTGGTACATATATTTTGCAACCCACCGTGTAAAAATGTTTGAACAGGTGCGGTTTTGTAACCCTGACTGCATTCCAGCGGAAGGGGCTATTCGTTAATCGGGTTTACGCTGCGAGAAGAACTTCGACGCGTTACGAATAACCGTGCATGATTTTTTCCCAGCCAAGGAAAGTTTCTGTCTGCTATCGGCTATTGAAACAGATTTAGATCGGAGATGTATGTGATGGTTTGGATAGGGATATAGCGACGATCGTCCGAAAAATCGTTCTTTGATAAAACTGTGAAGCTTTCACATTTTCCAATGGTACGCGTTAAACATTGATTTTTACACACGTTGGTTTTAAACCGCGGATTCTTAATATAAACTCGCATTTTTACGAATGTAGAAGCTAAGGAAATAAAAGTTAAATAGAAGCTTGCTTCATCCGCAAAACGTTATAGCGGGCACCATATGAATATGTATTTTATATATCTTTGCATATTGGATGCATTCTGTACGTTTGTGCGTCTAAAATTTTCCACAAATGCATAAGCATTCGCAATCTTTATACTCGTTAAATCGTTTATTTCGATATAAGGCGGTTCATTAACGATGTTCTATCCTTCAAAATCTTTTTACGAGCTCGGACGTAGCGTCAATTTTCCAGAATGTGCGGCATCTTATATTAACTTTCATCGAGGTTTCTCGAATAAAAAAAAAAGTTTAAGAAGACCTAACCGTTCCATATGTAATTTCGATCAATTCTATTTTAATAAATTAAGGAAGATATAGACCGTATCGATGGCCGACTTGTGCCATCATCTTTGTGATTCATCTTTGACGTACCTATTTAGAAATTTCATTAACCCGATTGCGCTATTTTCGTTTTTTTATTTCGTAAGATATATCGTACTTTCTTCCTTCCTTTATGATATTTAACGACGTTTATTTGCTTATATAACGCGTCTCATTTATTTAATTATTCCCCGGTTGGAGTGGGCTGTAAAAGAATGAAGTAATCTTATAACGATAAACATCAGCGTTTACAGTTGCGACAGAAAACAATTGTAATTGTTCTGGTTACTGTGGTATCCCTTTACCTTGATTTTTTCTACTAATTACATTTCAACGATAATCTCAAATATACATATATATATATAGGCGTGTATTTTACATTATTCCTATCTGTAAACCGAATACCATTAAGTTGTTCAACTTACGATATTACGATTAGTACACATGCTCGTCTTCGGATACAGAACGGTGAACGCGTTATAGATCGATATTGCCATGTAGCGACGATTTTATGGTACTCTGCTTGTACTTAACTTATAGTACAAACTTCGATCGATTTGTCAGCTGATTTTTTCACTAATTACTTTGAAAATGATTCAATATCCGAAAAAGAAGAGGACGAGATATAACGAGCTAGGTGAGTTCGATCATTATCATATTCCCATGCCTGGATTCATTTTTAACAATTTTTGTTTTACCGATATATAATTCTAACCTCGAGGATGGTTTCTTGGTTTATAACTTTCCTATCAATTTTCGGGAACGGAATAAGGAGATTTTTCCTTCCTCGGGAAACGCTCTCACAGATCCTGCACGAATCTTTCAACTCAATTTTTTTAACACGTTATAATTAATATTTAGCTAGCCGAGTGAGAGTCGAAACAAGAAGCTACGGTTTTTAAGTAAAATTCATTATACTACCTATTTTTACTGAAAAACGATTTATAATTTAAATAGAAAATGGAACGCGCTACCAACTCGTGTAATTTACCGCTGTACCCAAACGCTCATTTCGAACAGTATTTCACAATTGCGTTGCAGAAACCGTGATTCCGTCGTTCGTCGTTCAAGAAGTAAAACTGCGCTACAAAAACTAGGACTACGCTACAAAAACGAACAGCATTATAACAAGTACAAGATCGAAGTTTATATGTATATGTACATTCTCGTAAGACGTTACTTTCAATGATCTCTCGCGTATGTCAAACGCGTTACCTGCTTTTAATCTCGTATCGTGGTCAATGAAAGAGAATAAAAGAGTAAAAACGAAACCTCTGATTTCGTAATTAAAAAGATAGTACACTGTATCGTTCACGATATCGATGCTATAGCAACGAAACCAGCTTCTAATTCTTCAAATGTCGAACAACGTTAGCCATCGACGTCAAACGATAAGATAAAAACGTCAAAAGACATTAAGACAATTCTACCAAAAGCACTTTCACGTTCCTGGGATTGACAATGGGACGAGATGTCTGGAAAAATAGTCTATAAGTCTATGAAAAATGTATCGAGGGTATCGATCGACAAATAGTTGAATTGTTATGAAATATTTATTTATTTCGAGCATGTAGAAAGAAAAGAAAGTTCTGTAAGAGAGCTGTTATAATTGGCAGCTTAACCGTAGTTAATATTGGAAAGTTAGAATCAAAGCTTCTTTGCCAAGAAGATTGCTTGATTCGCGACTTTTTCTTATAGGTTCCTTCTCCCAGAGAGCTCGTCGATGAGTGATTGCAAAGACAACAAATCTTTAATAATATCGCTAAACTCGTGCCAAAGAAACCGAAATTAAACTACGAAATCCATAAGAGCACCGACGAGATATCATTCTGACGATCCTCTTAATTCGGTAGTGTTTAAGAAGACGTTGCTTTCACCTTATTAGAGCGGAAGATAAAAACTGAGAAAAACTGGTTCGGAATGAAAGGCACATCCTGAAATGATACACCACGTCGAAAGTGCGATCCCATAAAAGCAGGCAACGCGATTTGTAGAAACAACTGTCTGGTTTCTCTGTAGCGTTTGCTAAAAGCGAAAATACAGGACACGATATCGATGTGACAATAGCCTATGAAGAAACTATTTCCAATATCGGAGGTCGAGGTGCAGTAGGCTAGTAGAACAGGTTGTCCTACTATCGCGTATGTTACGCATCCTTCGGATTATGTTCGACTATAACCAACATGCTTTACAGTCACGAGCGTCGGTGCATGGCTTGGTCAGAATCCGATCTGAACGCTGCAGCGCGACGCGACGTCCCGTTCTCTTCGAAACTTTTCAATCGAGTGAAATTCCCGGCAATAGCCACTGGCCAATTGCATGGAAAGTTTGAAAAAGTAGAAAGATTCCAATGAAATTAAAGAAATAACTTAAATTGCCGTACATCCATGTTGCATTCTTACATTTATGCAAACGACGATATAGGTTTGATCCTTGTGGTATCGAATATTTATGAGATACTTCTCTAAACGCATAATCATGAACGTTTGTAAGTTTTGCAATCGTCGAAACGTTCGTTCGTTACAAAGAAAATATACTCGTTTGTCCATTAATAACGTTATCAAATTATGATAATCATCAAATCGTTACAATTGAAGGTAAAATATATAATACTGTATTATGAAGATAATTTACACAAAACTATAAATATTAATTTCAACCATTTAGTAAATGATCTGTAGAAGAATATATAATAAATAAAATTTGAGCATATTATATATATGTAATAAACTTTATTGGTACGTACTTGCATACCTACTTACAGTTCAGTTATTTTTGTCTCTAGTTACATTCTTTTTAGTTAATAGTATTCATATCGGAAGATTCTTTGCAAGAAAGTTTTTCCAAATAAGATAAAATATCGATTTCAAGTTCATTGAAACAACGTTATGCAGCGAGCGCATTTGGTGAATTAAAGTTAAGTTGAAAACGACTAGCAAACGCATTCCTTACGATACATGGAGAAAACGAGAACCTCTTATGATAATTCAAGTTTCTCTGGTAACATTAAGAATTTCTTCCTGATTTTAAGGTGGAAGCAGGAAAACTCTCTAGTCTGTTACACATCTTCGAAGGAAGTTTAACTTTCAGAGTAACATGCCTTTTAAGGATTTCTACAGCTACTTTTTTCATCCCTTTTAATATCGCGACGTGTCGTTTTAAGTTTATTTATTACGCAAAAATATAAAACCGAAACTATCGTGAAAAGTTTACTATGTGTAATATGTAACTTTTATATCGATATTATAATAAAACACGAAGATCTTATAATTACGCATTTGCTTCCAATAATCGCTATTATGTTAGTTGCAAAAACATTGAAAAATTTTCTTATACAGAATAATGGACTAAGACGGCAGCTAACTAAATATTTAGGTATAATTGCATAGGTTTAAAAGAATATAGTATTTGTAGAAATACTCAGACTTGTATCTGAAGAAAGCCATAACCAGCGATAATATCGTTTAAATACCAGAAAAGCAATTTTCAATGTTTGCTAACTTAAAAAATGATCTGCCGATTCTAGTCTGTCGTTTCATCAAAGCTTGGCAAGAATTACGATTACCGACGTATTTAAATTTGGAAAAGAATTGAACCGCATTATCTCACGGAATTGAGATTCTGATCGTCGTACTTCCGCGGTACAATACACGCGCTAATGCTTTTGAACACCGGATCGTTTCATCACGATCTAACGGAACCGTACAGAAAATCATAGAGTAGCTGCGATATGCTTACCGTGCTTGAGTTTCCCGTTCTTTGAAACGAGGAAGGACAAAGGTCGTGGAACCTTGTCCGTGCACAGGCCATCGTGTTGACTCGTTCTTTGTCCGAATAAAGCGTTTCTTCCTACTTTCATGTATTCTTTGCCCATCTTCTTTGGCGAACTGATCCCTAACAATGACCCCAAGAACTTCATTTTGAGCTATTGCGCAATCAGATTTCACGATAATCATAGAAATTTCACAATTTTCTTGAAACTTGTTCTAACTTTGCTTTTCTAACGCTATACCGATCGGGCTTCGTCAAAGTTCCTCGATATTAAGCACGATGTAATATACTATGAGAAACGTCGAAGAGATCACGAAAGCGATAATTACCGTTGCTAGAGTTAGTTTACTGTTAATGATCTCACTATTAAGATTCACGGTAATTTGGGTAATTGGATAATTCGTGCTCTGTTTATCGCCACTATACCGTAGAAATTTTGTTTCGGTTAATCTACGATTTGTTACGTTTTGAAAGTATCGTTTCACGTCACTTCTCCGAACATTGTTCCCGGGGATGTACGCGATCTCTTCTTAAAACATCGTTAACAGGAATCGTTTGCTTATTTCTTCGCGATCGGGATCGATTCTTCCTTGCTCGAACTTATTTCCCCCTATATCTCTCTTCTTCGCTGTTACTTAATAGCTCGAATTACGCTTTCACGACCGTTTACGAGATGCTATTCTCCATCTTTAACCTCAACGATCCTCTGCGACTTTCGCTCGGGTATCGCACGCTTCTATCTTTGTAGGGTCGTCTTCTGAAATAGAAAAAAGAGTCGATGTTAGTAAAGTGAGTTAATTTAAATTGTTAAGTTTTCTGTCCACGATGTATCAAAGACACGTAAAAGGGAGAAAAGCAGTATCTGAAGAAGTAATATAGAGGGGAAAAGATCTATCGATGATAGCGAGGAAAGATTTTAATAAATAAATAATTTTAATAAATCGCGGGCGAAAACAAAAGCGAAGAAGCGTAGATATAAGTACGTACGTATCATTATAACTCGTAAAAAGTAAAACTACCTAGAACTTATAAGTTTTTCGTATTGAAATTTTCAGTACACTCTGTAACAAATGTTCTTTGGTTTAATTTTTAAATGTATCAAATACATCGTTCTATCTCTTTGTATTATTGCGCTTCTTACTTTCCTATATTTCTGTATAAAAATGAATCGCAAACCCGCATTTTTACTTATACGCAAATAATTTTTAATAAATGTATACTATAAGCGAAACCTCGATAAAAATATAACAACATCATAGAAAGCGTAAATAGTTTCGTCATGGAATATGAAAGTTATTTCGGTCTCTATACGTACAATGGTAACAGGGTTAAAGGTTAAAGAAAACGAAATTTCGAACAACACAGAGAATTCCTAATAGTACTTACACTTTCACTGCTAGTTAGCACAAGTACTTAGTATTTACTCGTGTGCTATATACGATGGTTATATATGATCGGGAAAGTAGTAAAGAATATTTCTCTCGTTATAATATAACACCGCATTGTGTTACATAAAATATAATCGTGTTTTAAAGGAAAAATATTGTCTCGAGATAAAAAAGGTACTACTACTTTGTCAGAATTTGTAGATACGCGTATAGTTTATTAAAAATTAGGGAAAAGTTTAAATCTTTTAACGAAGTACGACTGACTTTCGATCGAACGAATCGACGAACTTCATAAATTTTGTAAAATCAGAGTTCTTACGTTCGAGTTGGAGGTACGAAGCTACTCGTTGACCCATTACGAGAGAACCTCGAGAAAGCTATTTCAATCAGCTGTTATTTACTTTTGAATTTTTAATGAAATCTATCTTAAAATATCCTAATTTTTAACACGTACATGCAAAAAATAGAAAGCGCCGATTGGAAAAAACTGTTAATCTGTCCAACATACGTTACGAAACATACGAATACATGTAATTCGTGTTGAGTGAATTCTACTTTAAGCATGACTGAAGCATCTTATTACTGTTACAGTTTATTCCCTTGCGTATACAATATTTCATAATTTTCGTACCATTGTATATTCGTGTAAGAACTATTTACATATATTAAACCTTATATCGTCTTACTGTTTATAAGACACAATTATTTCGAAAACGACTTTATGATTTTATGACGCAACATTATTTATATTTTCATTCTTATTCTTTATATGCATTGCAATACAGCAGCATATTTTGTTCCAATTACACGTATGAAGATAAATATATTCCTAGTAGGGGATCCTCCGCGATATAAAGTTTCATCTAATTTCATTAATCTTCGATACTTTCCACTTTTAAACTTCCTTTTTAACCAGATATGGTTTAATTAAAAATAACTACGTTCCTTGGTATATAATTGCCGACTTTGTAAACGTAAACTTCCCTGATTTACTAAACTAATATTTGTGTAACAGGATCATAACGGGATATTTTGCAAGATATTAGAGATTACATTCTGTAAATATCGAATTCCGGAAAGGTATCAGAGAGTAATTTGCTTAACTGTATTCTTATTTCCACGAGCAATTTGTCTTCGACGATAGTCGTCGCACGAATATATATTTCACTTCGATACAAATATTACGACAATTTCCATGTTATTTTCACTTCCCATATTTTTTATACCGATTCATTAATATGTACCTTAAGTAATTTGTCTGATTATTACGTTAAAAAGTAGTATTATTTTATCACACATACTTGGCTTATCTACTTTAGTCCACGAATTTGTTGATAAAATATTTTGGATAAAGATTTTCTAATTTTATACCTATATATGTGTACATACTTTCGTATACATAGTCACTTAACCCCGCGGAGCTTTTTCTTTGTAAAAATTCCTTCAGACTCGGTGCAGGCGAGCAACGCTTCGTCGTTGCGGTGTCCTTGTGCGATTCGGCAGGATAATATTTTTAATTGTGCAATGCACACGATCCCCCTACGATATCGCAAGTGCGACGTCTCGTTGCGATCTCGTCAGCGACGTTGTGCGATTTATTTGTAGTTATGCAATGTATACAAGTCTGCGATGTCACAACCGAACAAACGATACTGCAGTGATTGCACGTCATTTGCCAAATCGCAAAATTGTCGCACAGCATAACAACCAAATATAATATCGATATTTTTGTTTTAACGTTACCGTGCATCGTTAATTACCTTTCTCCATCGAACGGATTCTTTTGACATCGTATTGTTAGCGGAAGAAATTCGAAAATTATACCGAAAGCCTTTCTCTTTTTAAAACAATTATACATATACACGTATGGTGTAGCGAACACCTATTTACCATTATTTTCGAATATTCTAATATGTCCGTAAAAGATTATACACGAATACGACTGGAAGGCTCGATATGTATATTTTATTCGTTTTCGATCACACATTGAAAGAGCAAGTCGTCGAATATGGCAAGTCGCATTACAGTACCGGTATCCTTTAGCTGAATCCCGCTGCCGATTCATCGAACGACTCGATACTCGTAAGTAAGAAAGTAATTAAAAAGTTTGTTTCATCCTCTTTCAACTCCTAAGCATCGTGGCGATAGCACCTTTCAGAACATTACCATTGTATAGTATTTTCTACCATTTCCTGTAATAAAATATTTGTATACTAAATACGCAAGGCACTGCTTCGTGTATAGCTACGTTCTATCCATAGCCAGTTTGAAATCGCAGCAACGTCGTATCGGTTGTCCGCGACAATCGCATAGCGGCACCGCAACGGGATCGCAACCGGTGTCGTGCCGCTCGTGTGCATCTCAGAGATCGCGGTGCATCTGACGGATACAGTAGCTTAAAGTCTAACTATGCCGTAGCGCTTATTTTTTGCGAAAGAAACTAAATATACGAAAAGTCTTTGATTGTACTAAAATTAATGCAAAGTGTAATATACCAGCCAACGATCATACCGCGCTGGAACCACTCGTTCCCGATCAGCAAAACATAAAATATAGATATACTCGAGGTATATATAAACTACATAATTACCAATTGAAGTATAAAGAACGAATAATTATGAACTTAAAAATATCTAGAATTAGATTTTACGCGTGCCTGACGGATGAACCGCGATCTCAACCGTGACATGTTAATGTAGAAATATACATACTATACTATACGTGTAGTCTATAGGCCAAGCGTTTAGGCTATATAGAGTAGTGAAAGCGTAGGTGGAGAAGGACGAAGGAAGAGGAGATAAGAGTCGCGTGTAAAACTCTGAAGCCGTCAGACGAGAATTATACACGATAAATAAAACAAATTCCAAATAAATATAGATCGCAAAATAGTAAACAAATTACAAAATTGATAAAAAAGTTAGTTATAAGATCGTATTAATCGTTTAAGCCAATTATAGCTTACGTTAACATACCGTGAAAAGTCCCGAGCCGAGGAAAAAACTCGAACAACAAAGAAATAGCCTTGTCAGATGACTAGAGCTGTTATGCATAACGAAAATAGGATTTGTCCAACGATAGACACGCAATGAAACCGTTACATCCCCGAAGAGACAAGATAATGGTTCTGTAGTCCTGAGAACTGAGAATTTCCTCGACAAGAATACGAGATACTTGATAGATCATTGCACGATATTTCAACTAGTAACCAATTATTCATTTTATTAAAACGATTGCCAACTTTATTACAAAAACTTGACAACTACTTCGATTACATTGGTTTCTCTCCTTAAACCATTAATATCTGGACTTGTATATTCTTCGCTTGCGTTCATAAAAATGTGAATTTACATAAACATCTGCGATCAGTCTACCAATCGCGAGTTAGATTGTTAATAAATTAAATCGTTTTATATTACGATAATGTGTTAACGAGAAGTTTATAAATTTTTCTAATTTCGTGGTATGTAAGCATCGTAATCAACTGCATATTTTGACGGCAAATGCAGAAATTATCTTGCGTAAAAATCGCACGAACTTTGTGAAAAATTTGATATTTCATGACAGTGATTCAACGACGAACCGATTTCACCGACGTATACGCTATAGAAATGAACGAGTGTTAGAAGTGAAAACTATTTCAAACTTTCAGTGCCTAGATTTCGAAAAATGACGAAATGAATATAATATCCTTGGAAAGCTTGTTGATCATTTAAATTTCTGTACAAATATCTTACAATTATTGAGAAATTATATATGAATACAGTGGACTTGCTATGTACTTATCCGTGTACATATGTACGTTACTCGTTACTGAAACATTAATCGAGCGATTACTTAAACACATAGAATAATTGGTTGTTTCTACGCGGGTTTCACTTATCCATATTGATAATCTTCTAAGATTTGATTTTCAAAGGCAAACATATACCTAATATTAGTATTTTGAAACGTTTAATAATACAAAATGGAATACGTTATTGCTCGTCAAACAAAGTAGCTACAGACAGAATCATACTCTTTGGACGATCGACTAACTCTTCGTACGAGATATTTGTTTTGAACTATTTTATAAATATTCGACAAATAAACATTAAACACACGTAAGAACATTGGTTTGTAACTGGAGATTTACTTTTTATGTACACGCTTCTTATTTGTACGAATATTGTACTCTGCTTTAGTTAAATACTCCTTTTCCAAACAAATATAATAAATACTTGTATAGCTGAATTAAGCGTGATTCGAGGATCCAAATGCTAAATACAAAAAATTTGAATAACGATTGGCTTTTGAATAGAAATATAATAACAGATATGTTTATTATGTATATACAAGTAAATTATTTAATGATACATATTTACATATTAATAGTACAAGAAGAAATACGATTAACGTAATCGAGATATTGTAATATTTACGAGAAGTACCTCGTAGAACAAGTAAATAGTTCTTAATGAAAATTAATACCGAAACCGAACTTTTTTCATGTAAATATGATACAAGTGCATCGTAATCTGTTATAGTTTCTTCGTATTTCCCCGGATAAATTATATGGCACGAATGATTAACGAAAAATGGCATAATCATACAATCGTAACTAGGAAGAAATAATTATACATTCGAGTCACAGAAATTATCAAGTTTCAACTGTCTAATTTACAAAACACGTATACGTACACATACATATGTGTTACGATACATTTTCTTCGTTATAGAGGTTACTTCTGACGTTAGCATTGCGTTAATATTCCACGATACATTCCATCAACGTCAAACACGCCGAATGTCGATGTTTTCAAAGACCTGTCAGTGATGAGTAATTTGGGATTACTACGCATTCCATTGAGAATCAAAGGAGTAGCAAATGAATTTATGATTAAAACTCTATTGTCTTAGAAAATCGTTTAACGACAAAATTTTAATAGATGTTAATATCGATACTCGCTGCATTAACGTATTGATAATAAAATTAGCGGATGATCGAAGGTGAGTACAGTTGGAAAAGTGATTTCAAATTTGTGACGATAGCGTATAGCGTTCTGTACAATTGGAACAAGTTGAAACTGTTTCGAGTTATTAGAACGAAATACACTCCAGATAGGTGTAATTTTATGCGTTTTATTATATATATATCTAATTAACATTTACGTTAGAAATTTGCTTGAAATGAAATTCTAGGATTATAGCTGCTCTAAACGTCATGTGGTTTTCTACTCTCTACAAAGATGCATTTAATACTTAGGTGTTAAATACCGGAAGTCTTAAATACTTTCTTTCCTAGAAATTATCTCTATACAACTTTCATTTCCATATATTTTTAATGAAGCGTGTTATGACAGATTATATCAATGAGAGAGTATACTAATATAGTCCTTACGTAGCTGATATACTCGTTAAAAATGATCGACGCAATTAGAGAAAAATATAGTCTTTTATAAAATTTGTATAATCTTTTAAAAAATATAACAATATCTTTACGATCAAATGCCCCGTACGACATAAATAACATCGTAGATCAATTATAACGTAACAGTGTTCTATCTATTTGTGCAAACAATGGATCTATGTACTTTGTACTAATCCTCTACTTTTCTGTAAATACTAATTTTCTCTGAATACTAATTTGTACGACAAATACGAAAATGCAAATACGAAACTGAAAAAGTTACATACAAGTTGTATTCTTAAGAAATTTTCAATAATTCTTTTTAAAATATATCGTTTTGGAAATGGTCGTTTTAATCTATGTTTTGTAAAATGAATTTGTTAACCCACGTTAAAAATTCAAATATTAAATTACCGATTAGAATCAAGCCATCCGAGTATATTATAACGTTACTGCTTTTTGATATCCTGAAAAGACAAATCTATTTTGTAAAAATCTGTTTAGTAAACGTAACGAAACGTAAATGTTACAGTAGCTCGCGATTGCATAGAAGTTTGCAAGACTCGATAAATTAAGAAAGAATTACGTTGGGTTGCTCCAGGGCCTTAAGAAATGTTTAACGATCATGTGTATTCGCTACAAATGCAGATCGAAGTACATGTAGATGCGTAGATACATATGCACGTAAGTACATTGTACATGTACATTTTACACGCATTTGAAATTTTCAACGCCTATAACGCAATCCTATATTGCCTTTCCTTGCTCTCGCTAACATTCTTTCTTCTTCTTCTCCTCTTGGTTGGTAGAGTACGCTTTGATCGAGATTAACGTCGAAGCGCGTTCGTTTCTTTCTTTATGTTTTTTTCTTTTTCTTTTTTGTATTTTCATAATTACGTATTTTATGATTACTACGTGAACAGAAAGGATGAACATTTTAAACGCAACGCATCTCTTCGATAACAAGGTTCTCGGTGCTATCGATCTTAAAAATTTTGTGTCATGTTTTCGCGAAAGGAAAGTTCATACATAAAGATTAAGATGTTGTTTTAGAAAATAGTTTATACAATGGAGAGAAGAATTTTTGGTAATTATTGGCAATATGGACGATCTCTCCGATTTTAAGAACGTTAAAATATATTGTCTAGGTCAATATTTTGAACAACTCTTTCATACTTTTCAATTTATATTTGATACTATATGTATTATTGAACGATTTTTGCGGACATCCTAAAAATTAAGACCGAGCGACGATTACCACGAATAAAAAGAGCGAGCGATTTTACGACGTATAAAAAATAGTTGTTCAGAATGTTAATCTTGCTATGATATATATATATATTTGAAGATCACTAAAGTCGGTGATGTCATTTCTATTTCCAATAATTACCAAATTTTTTAAACAAAATCGTCATACGAAGTCAAGCAAAGTCTCGCTAAGATATTCGATTTATAAAAATCAGCCTGAGCTAAGTGGAGAGATGTCGAAAAATCGTCGGAAGTTGTCAGTTACCAAAAGCTAGTGCATACCAAGTTCGATTTTACGTCTCATCTAGTAAACCAGTCTTTCTAAATCCTCGAAAAAACACAAACTGATTGGCCCGATTAAAAAAAAAAAATTACTCTGTTTTCAAGAACGTTCGAGCACTTTCGTGAGTTACTTTATGTATCGCACGAAAAGTGTTGAAATCTATAAAAATATGGATTTGATGTTTCTGGTACCTGTTACGATTTCTTCATTGAATGATCATAAAAGTTATTCAATGATGTATCAGGATAATACTGTTGGTATTATTGCGATTCGATCGTATCGAACGTTTTAGAGAAAGCGGCAATGCATGGTCGCGTCTGATTCCTACTATTTCGTTTCGTATTTGGAGCGTAAACCATTTCTGAAATTTGGTATAGCAATGATTCTGTATAATGTTTCAAGCTACATTTACTTTCATCGATATGCTACACCTTACTTTCAATTTTTTATATCGTGTTACAAAACTATGCGAGCTTACAGTGATCGTTATATTCTATTAAGACGTCGTATTGTATACTTTTGGAAAGATATGTTCGAGATATTTTTCTAAAACTAAACGTTAAGCTTAAAGTAAAGTAATAACAGTCATCGTTATTATAAAAGCGTATCCAAAATAGAATTTGTATTATATACGTTACGTTTGTTTTGTAGTAAAGATACAACAATTTTACATTTTTACATTTTCTTTACAAAAGTATATAAATAAAGAGATATTAAGAAACATTAAGGAATTTTTATTACTTTTTCATTGTTTATACGTTTCTATGAAGGTATTTGAAAGATTTAATGTTAAGATTTATGAGGAGGTAACACACGGACAGCTCCACGCGGCATGCGTGATACCGGTCGTATGTCCTGTGTACCGCTTGAAAACTAAAACCGATCACCCATTATATGTATAAGAAAAAATTGTTAAAAACGAAGACCTTGACAACGTATTTCAAGGTAATTATTAGGCACCTTGAAACTTTACACGTTAATAACGTATCAACGATTTAACGATTCAAACGGTTTCTCAAGGATTCTTTCCATACAATTGTTTCATTAAAGGATTATTTTCTAAAGCTCGCTACCTCGGTGACAACGCCGAATCTTCTTCCAATTATCGATAATTTAAATACGTATTTCGATTTAATTACGAATCAAACGTCGACCAATCGTCGTAATTTACATCGAATGTACTTAGATGCGTCATCTATCGACAATTCAAATAAAAAGATGATAAAAGTTACTCAAAGTTAATTCGCTCTGTTATATCTTTCATCGACGAACTCGATATGTATATTTTTCTCTTTAAAAACAGGAAAATAACAGTAAACGATTATCTGCGATGTCCTAATTGCTATTACATTAATAGTGGGTATGTCAATATTGACCGAGCTTTTTCTATTTAACTTGTCAAATGCTACGAGAGTGCTAGACGTATCATAGAAAGTATTTTCTCAAATATTTAAAAAATTAAATTTCATTACGGCCAATGCAAAATTTTCAATTCGTTAAGATCCAAAAGGGAGAGAAGCGAAATTTAATTCGAAGGTGGAATTTAACAAATTCTAAGTATGTTCGATCGATAACGATGGTACGATGTATTTTGTATCCGCTGACTATGTAGAAATACGTAGATATAATGACCGCAAGGACGAATGGTGTGCCTGACAGAGTTCACTTGCCGTCTATTTGCGAAGGAGGAACTGCGATTCCTGACTTTCTATTTGCGTCCCCGCGAGGAGGGACAGAAACAAGCGTGACGCACATTTCCTACCGTTATTGCACCGAGAACCTACAACCAGATCGGGCTTTCACAACCTTTCGATATTTCCAAAGAAAGCAAAGTCACAATATCAAGGATATACGTACGATCTAACCATAATTAGAGACCGAAAGGAAAATCGAGTTTTATAATAATTTTGTTAAACCGTTGATATGCAAATGTATAAATAATACGAATAAAAAATAGGACTGTATACGTCGCGTGAAATAAGAACACGTCCTATAAATGGAAATCATTTCATCAAATTACATATCGCTACGCATTCCACGCTCGAGCGTTGCCTCCGTCAAACATATTTGCTCCGTACATCGGCAATAAATAATCAGCATTTGTCTATGGTACTATCTTACGAGAGATTGTACATTAGGTTGCAGTAATAATCCGACTTGATGCAAACACGACAAGGCAATGTACGACGTGCTTAGTACTAGAATAAACAAATGCGAAGAAAACGATGGTGGTTATGGATGACTTACGGTAAAACTACAGTATCTATCGCCTTCGATAGCTATCGAACCTTGAAATCTTTTTCGATCGAGTTGGTGTACGTTAACGGCTACTTAATTTCCTTTTTCTAAAACGGTCACTAATATAGAAATGCCGATTAATTCCACAGTTTCCTGTTATTTATAGAAAATATATAGAAATAGTTTCGAAAACGAAAGTCTAACGCAACCGTTTTTGTCATAAGTACGATATTACGAGCTTAACTACGGTGGACGTTATACTCGTCGATATAGATCGACAACAATCGAATAGATATTGTATTCGTATATATTGCGTTATAAATATAACGAAATCCTAAATGATAGGCTCCAAGTTGAATTAGTAACGGGTTCGTCGATCGATTTGCATGCGCTAAATAAAATAGTATGGCTAAAGAGATACGACTTAAACACAGATTTGTTTCATCCATCAAATATGATAACGAGCGTTCCATTTCGGATATTTTACATATTTTTGCACCTTGTATCTCGCTCTATAAATTCTACTTGGAAATCTGTTTCTACTCCTCGTTCAGAAATGAGATTATATGCAAAGAAAATCGAATATTCTATTTCTTTCGTTTGGATTAGATCATCGTGCCAATACCGCAGCCAATGCTTCCCAATACTGCTACCCATCCGATCGACCAACAAGACTACGAAGAAAACGCTCGATCGATCTTCCACTCTGATTATCTGCGAATTCTTCGCAATTCCCATAAAACGAACACAACGCAATCGCATTTATACAGTTATTTCCGTCGTTTCTTCAGTGACACGGACGTTTACGTACTACAATCGCAACATCGTTAAACCAATTTACCGAAAGTCCACATCTGGACAAATTGTAAAGAATATATTTATATGTGTAAGAATATGTAAAGAATAATATGTATAAAAGAAAGAATTCTTTTTGTTATCAAGTTTTCAGCAAAAGTTGTAATTTTTCGATCGAAGATTTTGAAAACGCTTTATCTTTATAGAACCGATGCTACTATTACAGAAAAATCCTAGTAAGCGAAGAGGCAGACGGTTCGAAGTAAACATTCCAGATATCGTGGAAAAGATACAGGAAAGCATTTATCCCGAGCTTGTGGTTTCCATTTGAAACCGCAATTCTCGATATTTTTACGATATTCTACGTGAATCGTGATAAAAGTTTATATCGTTTGTACCATTAGCTTGCTTCCAGTCCCTTATTTCGCCTAGATAAAATTATTAGTGACAGCTTATAAAAATTACCTCATCGCGTACGGACGCGTCTCGTTTTATAAATATCAATTTTCACAAATCATAGATTTTTCAGTTTCCAAGCTATCTTCCAGAACGCGGAAGATATATTTGTCGCAAAATTTATTACGTTCATCCTTTACGTTTTCTTCGTCATTGTCCTAAATCAGTTGGATTTCATCGAAAGATCGATGACAGTAACGTATCACGGTTCTAATCAATTACGTCACACTATTCGCGAAAGGTGAAAGAAAAAATTATTACTCGAACGATTTCACCTTCTAAGAACATGTAACAGTGGAATAAATACATTTTCAAAAGCGTTAGGTAATTTTCACCGAATGATTCGGTAATATTACGAAGAAGATCGATGCCTTCCTCGTTATACCGTGAACTGTTGGACAATTGCGAGAAATCTAGCTTGGCGATGTTGAAACGCGAATCATCGATACGTCGCCGGTGAGATAAAATATTCAAGTTCACTGGTTCTTCGGTCACCTATGAAGCACGACTGCGTTTCGTTCGTGTTTTTGCAACAGTAAATTAGCAACGATATCGTCTACTAGATCGTCGAATTCGAAATTTAAATAACCAACTTTCTGCAATTGTGAAACGATAATTAATTTTTACGTCATTAAAAAAGTTGTATTACGTTAATTTTATATTTATAAGATTATGAATATTTAAGCAAAGGAGTACACCTCGACGTGTAAAATCCATTTTGTCTCAAAACGGTAAAGGTCCAAAAATACGTTGCTATATCAAGGTCTTTAAAAATAAAGGGAAAGTCGACTTTGTCACTTTTTACCGAGTATTGCTTTATCTTTGCTCTTGCTTTATGTAATAACATGTTAATGCGGACGATCTTTGTAAAATATCGACAAAATACCCGCGAAATTACTCGAACGTTAAACATTTAAAAGTCCTCTACGCTATTTGCTGTTATTTAAATTTATTTAAACAATTACATAAAGGCTTACGTTTACGGTTAGGTTTGTCGTAATTTGGCAAATTTTGACTTGTTTTCGAGGATATGCCGAGTCTCGATTTGCCGAAGATGTTAAAAAAAAGGTAAATTCTTCCAATTTACTTTCGAAAGGCTCTGGATAAGTATACTTATTTGAATGGTCAAAAAATTGATGCGATCATAAAGAGAAAGTGATATCTTTGCGAAAGCCTGTTCAGAGTGGACCACGTAATTTTATAGCATTTACTATTTCCAAATGCGTTTTTTTTTTTTTTTTTTTCATTAAGAACGATTCCATGCGAAATTGTTACATCCCGAAGTTATATAAAAATATAGAAATTATACTTAACGTTTTGACAGAAACGTTTGCTCGAAACTTTTACTCGAGATAAGATAAAACGTGATTTTCTGTATCAATAAAACTACATGTTCGCGTATATATTTGAGAAATACGTATTTATTTACAGAAGCAAACGAATAAAGAGTTATTTCCGTTTTAAGGCGAACAAGCGTGTTTGCAGCGACATTTAAACGTTTTGACAGTGACTGATCAACGTTGCGAGGCAGCTGAACTTGCCCTAAATATCAAATAATAGTTTGAGTAGTTCCAGTAGTTCCAGTCAACGTACCGTGTAATAATACAGCGAAACATGCCTACAGGTGAAACGATACAAAGAAAAGTTCGGGTTAATGGTTCTGTGTAAGATCGATCGAACAGATATCGTTCGTTACAAAAGAAAGTTATATGTAAATTACGAATTATTTAATCTCGATTTCTAAGCGGTATAAATGACCTATTTGTTTAATTGCGTTTAAAGGGGTGAAATAGTATCGTAGAAAAATACGGTATAATTATTAAATCAAATTCGAGCGAGTTCGAACGAAATTTCGACTGTTCCTGTTCTGTTAACAATGATCCAACAAATACCAAGTCGTCGCCATGATATTTAAGTTAAGACGTTTATCTGAATTCACGAGGACGTGCCGTAACGACGGTTTAACGACATTGCGAGAAAGAAACTAAGCGCCTTGTAAACGGAAAGAAACGCTACCCGAACCTTGCGGTAATCGTTAAGGTGAAAGGTCATACCTCGATGTCCTGTTGCATCCAACACGCGCATAGCGCAATATTTAGATTTATGCCGAAACTTTGCAGTGCCAACGAGACTCTATCAATGATCGGGTTAGTAAAACGAAAATAATACGTAGTCTATATAATTATCGGATTGACTGGAGATTTTTGCGCAGTTTTGCAAAATCCAACGATACAGAAATACAGAGGACGCGTATCTAATGTACAAAAATGGATAAAATATCCAAAGGAGAATACTAGTTAGAATTTTCAAAATTTTAATCGTGCCGATGAAAATATAAATTCGCGCAAGAATCTGCAGCCTGATTACTAGGGTAATATCGTTTAGCGAAGAAAGCTTCGTCAAGTTCTTTTTTACAAAAAATCCAATTTACGTGAAAACGATTTATGTGAAAACGCGATCGCAGATCGTTTAATACCTGTCGAGAAGAAAATATTCTCCATGAACGCAGAATCGTCTTATCTTAAAACTTCAAAATTTACCATTTTATCGTTTTTACGAAAATTAGCTCATCGAGTACACGGTACATTTTCTATTTCACCTCAGGATCAAATGTTATTTGAAAAAATTTTATGTAAGTCACTCTTTAATTATTGCATTTAATTAGGTAAACAATACGTGATCGTTCAACATCTTCGTAGCTGTCTTTAAAATTGCACGTACGAATACGTACATATCGATATATATACGATATACAAATCGAAATATTTCTCTTATCGGTGGTTTAACAAAATTCGCGGGTTATTCGATCCACGGATACAGAAATATTTCACGAGTCTATTCTATCAACGCGAAAAATTTGATCAGCCGTTAGAAGGCTCGAGCGCGACGAGTTCGATCAAATTCTCCGCCATCCGCTGTAATTCGCGTACGCGATCGATGTTTCGCATGCTTTCTTCGTTTATCGTGTAAAATAATATAGAATATTAATTCACGAATTAGCAGATAATTTTCTACGCTGGAAATCATCTGATAGATTCTGTATCCGTTCGTTGGCCTTTAAATTCCAACAATTTTCTTGTTACAGGATCGACCAGTGAGCCGCGCGTCGTTTACAGAAAACGCAACTTTTATCGAACGAACGAGACGATCCCTCTTTTCCACGACTCCTCTGAAAGTTTCCAATAAAATTATCGCAAAACAGGGCTATCACCGTATTAGATAGATCATGGTATTAGACTCGTGAGCGTATTCTTTGCTCTATCGTAGATGATAGAATGCGTAACATCCACGTTCTTCGCCACTTTCAGATAAGAAATTATTCATATTTACTTACGTAAAGTAGCCGACAGACGTTCCCTATATGCGCGCACAACCAGGTTCGTTAACTGGTCGGTAAAATCCCTCTTTATGTAACGCACAACAGTTTCGTCGAGGTAAGCGATTGGAAGGAACAAAACCATACGAGGCAGGTTTCTCTATCAGCAAGGTGCTACACGCGCATATTTGTCGGTCGTACTCATTTAGACCGTGATCGCCGTTTCCCTTGCTCACGATATCCCTCGTAGGATTTCCTCTTCAACCTACTTTCCACCTTGCAACCAAGCCTGCTTGTCACCTTATCGTTTGATTGTTTCTCCACTGACCGACGATCACCGTCGGATTCGTCCCTTTCATCGATTTTGCGTATCTTCCTCGCGCGTATCGTCTATCCAAAGAAATCAAGCATCGACGATTCTTTTTGAAAATTTGTCGAGCGATGCGTGAAAAACTTGAGTACCAAAGGCGAAGCTTCCAGCGGGGTAGTATACGACTAATCGTGACCCTCGAAGCAGCGATGGCACATGATTTTTCAGGAGCGATCAGCGACCGAAGGAAGGGAGGCAGTCGAGTTTTCTATCGCAAACTCTTATCCTTTATTTTTATTGTTGAAAATTTGGTATCTTACTCTCTACATTTGCTTGCGCGAGATCAAGATAGAGAGATCAAAATCCAAAAGAACGAACGTATCTCTTTCTGTGCGTAGCAACGTCGAACGGGCAGACTTTCGCCGAATCCATCACTTTGGCGGGACAAAATTTGAAAAATTCTGAGAACGGTTCGACCTCTTCCTCGACGAAGATTCGCCGCACGAACGTGAAAAGGCGTAGAATCGAACAAAGGATCGTTGGTTTCCGAAAGTTTGACAGCTCGAAGACGAATGTTCGAAAGATACGCGCGCGTGCTGTTCGATCCTGTCGAATCGCGAGGTGAATGAGGAGATAGCGAAACGGTATTGCAGCGTGGACCACGGTAACGAGAACGCGGTGCCCACCAACCGGCCAAAGAAAGTGGTAGGGACAGCAGGTAAAGGTACGTCCCGAGAACTGTCTATACGCCACTCGTCGAACCTCGCTCTCTTGTCGGATTCTCTTTAACGAAACTTTGCTCGCTTTAACCAGTCCGATGCGAACTGAAAATCTCTCTTATCGCGTGGAAAACGCTGGAAACGCCGTGGAAAACTATGTGGCTAATGTTACAGCGTGTCGCGCGGATTACTTTCGACCGCGTTTCAACCCTTGGAAGGTCGCGTCACGGTTCCACGGATAATATTCGTCGCTTATTCGATGATGAAACTATCTCGCACGCTTCGAACAATCGTTTCCAGAATGTCGACGAACCAACGAACGTAAAAAGATAAATGTTTACTATAAAAATCTATGCAAAGAAAATAGTTACAGCACGTTGGTCATGAAATTAATCCGTTTAACTTCTTCGTGGTCGGCATAAATATTAAATAAATAATAAATTAATATATTAATATATTTTCGTAAAACGCTTCGTCTCGTATATTTTTTATGTCAGAATCCTAGAAAATTGCAAAACGGGATTGTAAAAGACGGATAGAGAGAATGAGCACGATGAAGGATAAGCTTTAAAGCTTTGTTTCGTATAAATACATCGCAGCGATGCATGTAGTGGCACAATTCGATAATTAATTAGCGATAATTGATACGAGGTTGTATAACACGAGAGAATTCACAAACTAATTTGCTTTGAATTATTCCAAGTAAAATGGGAATTTCATACGCTATGTAGGGCATAATAAATTAAATTTATTCTTAATCGTAATTTTAATTATTCTTTATCGTAAATTTAATATACGATAATATAGAATAAATCATTTGTCCATGTATTTGGAGTAATTAACATGCAATTCTAATGAAATATAATTAAAATTACAGCGAAATTGGCTCTGTTGCATAGAACGATCTTCAACAATCTTATTTTTAAACTTATTCTAACAATCTTGTAGAGTGTACATATAATCTCGTACGACAAAGAATTCCATTAACTTTCCTACTATTAATAATGAAAGATTTATATTCTGGTCAAACTAATTTGTATATCCTTTTATATATATATATATATATATATGAACAGAAAATTATTATAAAGCATTTTTATTTTAACAATAGTTTCTAATTATTTTTTACGGACCGTTAAAACGTACACTGTCAGATACAAACGGATAATTAAGTATAATAAGTTAATCGTGAATTCATACTTCTGATAATATCCGGATTTGGACCGACCTAGTTTATCGACTGAATAGAAAAAAATAGTACATATGCGCATAACGAATAATGTGTAAGTGTTTCGACTACGCTCAAAATTAATGACGCTACGATCAAATGAATACAATTTTCCGCGCTATTTTGTTCGACTCTTTCTAATCTCGGTTTACATCGTTTGAATTCCTATTAAATGTTTGCAAAATATATACGTATTCTTTCGCATATTTCATAGATTTTCATAGATTTTCATAGATTCTCGTAGATTCTCATAGATGTAAAGGAGAATTTTAACACATTATTTTATTGAAATAATGTTTATGATATAGGATATTTAATTATTCGAGTATCCGTTAACAAAATGTTGACCATTCGTAGAACATTCGTTTAAATTTTATTCCAGGCATGAGGTTTAATATGTATTTGCAGCCAGAAGACGTCCAACCTGAAAAAATATACGAATTTTAGCCGAAAAGAACGTACGTCAGAGTTGTGTAATTAGAAAATATGTCAATATTGGCGCAAAAATCTAAAATTCACGTCGCGATACTTTTTCACAATACCAATGTCAGTCATTTGGAAAACGTTTCTTCGAAAATAAATGACCTGTCGTTGGCTAAAACAATTCACTTGAACAACGCGCTTGACTGTAAAACAAATTCCTCAACATCCTTAAAACTTCCATTCGTTTTTTAATAACCATACCGATATAGAATATTTCCTTTCTATTTCAATCAAAAATATTTATTGATGAAATATTTTTATCCTTTTACGCTATATCTCGAATACAGATACCTTAAATATTTGGAATTATCAAATAATATTTATTTTCATAGAAGAAATATAATTTGCAAATTTATCGTTCCATAATATGGTAGCACGTAAAATTAGAAATTTCATAATTTGACGTAATTTAATAATCGTATAATCGTAAAGAGAAAATATGGTATAAAGATGGTTCAGGTAAGATACAAAGAAATATTGCAAAATTTGAAAGAATGCAAAATTGGGAAACAGGCAACGTTTCTAACCAACAAAAACGAATTGGTTAACCCCATGACTTTCTTGTTTCGCGTGTTTCACGTTAAGTAACCAATTAAATGTATAAGCTTGAGTTACTCAAATTTACTTGCGCGTCGTGATTGTTTCTTGTGCAAAATGATATTATACGTGAAAGGGAAATCGTTACGATTATTTTTCTTCGACAAGTTCATAAATCACAGCTAACCCATTGTGTTTCCAATTACTAAACTTATGTTATCACCAACTATAGTTAGAAAACGCGAATGAAGGTATACAAACAGAGCAATGCTATATATAATATGCAATAAGCCAGATTGTAGCTCCTGTTTAAGTAATGGGACCAATTTTATCCTTCTAGAATCTTTTTCTTTCCATAAATCAAGCAATGCACTTACGAGTGCGATTTTTTAAATGGAATCATAGATATGTATTTCTCAAATATATTTATTTTAGCTTACCATTATTTTATTTGCATCTGAAGTTCTGCAGTTAATATTACTGCTACATACAAGGGTGTAACATAAAACATGATTTATATTATGTAAAATCGTATTGTCAATTATTAATCATATCTATGTAAGATCGTTACCTCCATAACTAAAAGACACAAACTTGTAATAGGAACATGTACCAACGTGATCACATGTACGTTTATTGCTACGATTAAAACGTGTGGCGTCATCTCCGAGTTGTTACTAAAACTAGAATTAATTATAGGCGAGAACACAGAGAAAGTTTGATGTCACCAGACTTGTTTACACGATCATATTCCTCGCTCAAAAAAGCCTGTCTATTAACATCGTTCCTTTATCTCGAATAGTTTCCAAGATATATCAGAAAATATTTTAAAGTTTAGCTGTGCGAACAATTTATAAATGAATTTTATAAAACGTTTTGCCGTGTCACTTTCTTTGTTTCCTTTTTTATTCTTGCACTCGATGTATTTATAGCCGAGCAATCAAAATCAGATAGTAGGGATCAATTTACAAAGAATAATCGTTAACAAACATTTTAAATTACAATGTCACAGAAAATGTTCGAATCGTTAAGAATGAAAAATACCGAACGAAGTAGAAAATGGGTCATAATGTTTGTAAAAACGTAAATATGTAGCGATATCGTAGTACACGATTATTTTTCAAATAAATGTACAACACCACGCGCCGTAGTGATCGATGATACCAAACTCCCTCTGTGTTCTGGCCTGTAACTAACTCTACTTCTAGCAATAACTTATAGATGGCGAGTCATGTTTTGTTTGTAACTGATCGTAGTAATAAGCGTACACGTGACTATACTGTCAAATTCTCGCGAGTGCGGATTCCCGCTTCAGTAAATAATCCTGTATATTGAATGTCGAGAATTGACCTATGTAGTCTACGTGTGATATGCTATGATACCCTCTAACATACGTCTAAAAATTTAGCAACGCTGAAAATATCGTTTTTACTGATCAAAAAATTAAAAAAAAAAATGGATCCGACTAATCCTCATGAATCTCCTATCTTCTGCTGGGACACTGAAAAGAATTCTACATTTTCTGCGGGATGTGACGCAATAATGAAACATCTCCCAGCGATCATTTACACTTCTGTATCGGCGTTTTATTCTTTTTCTTCGTGCTCTCTAGCTGTTTGTTCAGTGGTGATTGTATTTGTGCTACGTGCACAAAAAAGGCTCTTTCGTTTCTATTCTAGCAACTACTTCCTTCGGTAACCTGGCTCCAGTAATCTGGTTCCCTCTCTTTCTCTATTAAACCCAGATATTGTACCTTCTCAGCACCGAAAATGCATTTATCCACGTTAATGGAGATGCCTGTATTCTTTCGCTTCTACTTATTCTAGACTTAACTGCTTCTCGTGCTCTTCTACACTGACAAGTATTATCGGCATGTCATCTATGTAACGAAAAACAAAATCCAATGTACAGAGTATGGAAAGTTCTTCCATACAAAAATAAATAAGGTAGACACTTAGGTGATTCCATTTAACTAGACCACTCTGTATATACATTAAAAGAGATGACGTAATATATCATAATAATTATTTGTCTTTAAATTGTTACTTATATCTTATCCTTCGATTGCAATATTTTTTTCACCATTTCATATCGTTTCATTCATTGCACGTTCCAATTGAAAAAATTTCATTCTCATAGCTTCATTAATCGGTTGATAAAACAAAATATATAGAATATGATAAAAACAAAATACACTTGTTTTATTTATTAATCATAATATTTTACGATATACAAATTTAATTCACGTAAAGGAAATCCAATATTATTATAAACTATAATTATCTTTCTTGATTTGTATCTTGGTCAGAGAAAACTTTCTTCAACACCCGATAACATACTTCTATCTGCTCGGGATTTTCTTCTTGCTTTAAATCCCTTATGTATTGCTCCAATGTAGATTGTAAGTCCAGTTCCGGGCGCCGACATTCTTTTAAAGCAGGCAGAAAATCATCGTTGGTCAAACCATCGAGAATATTTAACAATTGATCTCTGAAACACGAAGGATCGTTTTACTTTGTTTCGCTTGTATAAAAAATGATGAAAATTATATACTACCTTATCTCTGGAAGCAGATCACCGATGGCCAGTAAACCTATCGCTTGCTCGATCAAACCCATATTTACCAAGGTCAATTTTAAATTATTTACATTTTCCTTGTTACAAAGAGACGATAAGAGAAACGCAGATTTAATTTGCAACTTCTTTATCGAACTTTGCATAGCTCTCAAGAGGACAGAATATCCATCGTTTATGTCCATGTATTTCAGGGATATTGGATGCCCTCGAACAATGCCTATATTTAGTGTATAAATAATTTGAATCGTCAATTATAAATGAATGTAAATATGACATAGGTGCAATGAATAATGAACAAAGTATAAATCAATACAATTGCTATTTGAATAAAAGTCTTTTACTTACAGGAAATTGCATATAGGGCTTTGATCTTAACAATTTCTGCAGGATCTGTATCTATCATATTCAATAACATGGGAAATAGGCCAGTTTCTAGAAATCTTTCTTGGCAAAAGGGATTATTTTGAGCTAGTTCGGCAATTATATCTGCTGCTCTCCATCTAATACTGCTATAAGGACAGTTTAAACATGGACCAAATATTGCAAAACCTCCTATTTTATAAAAATCATTAGCAATATCTATATTATCTACAAAATCTGCAATCCTTTCTAATGCAGCTTCATGTTCTGCTGTGTCATTGTCTGACCACAGGTCAACTACAGTTGATAACAATTCAATAGCTTTCTGTAGTTCCTCGGTTACATTACACGATAATGAGTTGAGTGTTTGTTTCAGAAATTCACGCCTCTGTAAATATGGTTTAATTTTGATCAATTTCCAATGGATATTCTATAATGTTAAAATACATTTATGTTACCAACTTCTTCATCCATAGGTTGTAATTGGATATTACTGTTTCTATTCTGAGAATTGCCTGCTTCTACAGCAAATCTAAGCAATCCTTGTACAGTTGTTGGTTGCCTAGGTTGATTTGGTAATGGTTCAAATACTTGCGGATCAGTGTTATTCATGTTAGATGGTCCTTCAATTGATAGTGGCCTCGCGTTGCTGTTTACGCGAGGTTGTTCTTCTGTTTTTTCTCGACTGTTTGGATGTTGAGAACTGAAATATGTGGTATCCGAAAACGGATAACCTATAATTACTTTCAGATATCAATCATAAATAAATATGACATTATAAAAAGTCAGTTTTACTTCTCCATTTTTTCTGTAACTTTAGTCGTCTGCGCTGCACCCATTAATCAATTAAATCAGTCTCGCGTAAACGTTTCTCTAATAAAATAAAGACAAGAGAGCATTATAGAGTTCAATCTGTATCACTGCTAATGACCTCCTAGATGCAAATTCCAGAAACGAGGAGAATTTCCAGATGGCGTGTTTTTCTTATTGGAAACAATTTTGAGACTAGACAAAATTGGTTAAAGGCGTAAATAACTTTGTCACACGCGTGCGCGAAAGTGCTTGGAAACTTCAAAAAAAAATATAAATCCATCAATTATCAGCTTTAGATTATAACTGTAGATTATTGAAGAATTTTATATTTTACCATTAAATACATGTATTTATTAAAATTTAATACAATATCATATACACACACACACACACACACATTTTGCAATCAAGTATATCAATAAGAAAACAAAACATTTATATATTTTATTACATTTCTTTTCCTTTTTACATAACACATATTGTATATATCACATATTATTATGTATTATTGTATGTAATACGAATTGTATATTATAAAAATACAAATTTTCAATATGTACAAACTATTTGTAGAACTTCATTCTGTCCACCTATGAGAACAATGCTGGTTAGTACACACATAATATAATCTCATTTCTTCTTCTGCTCGTCTTGTTTGTGCTTGAAAGAATACTGCTTCTCTGTGGTTACACTTTGGACATGGATGCTCTTCGGTTCTTGGTAAAGTAGGATCTGATATCACATCCGCAACAATGTGTGTCAGCTCGCTGAAATCATAAAAATTATAGTAAGATGGAATAGCAGTAAATGTATTAAATAAATCCTTTTTTAAGAGCCTTTAAGTATATGCTTAAAAAGAAAGTACTCTTGTACAAGTTTTTGTCAAAATTTCATAAATGTTGCTGTGAATGTATGAATATACAAGTTATTATTTTCACTTACTCTATTTCGTGCATAATTTTATTTACGTAGATACAATTGCTATCAGCAAGTTGTTTGAAATCACAATTTCTACACTAAAAAAACAAATTGATTAAATTAAACAAATTTCAATGTATTGATTCAAAAAACAACGTACATTTCATATATATATACACACACACACACACACACACACACACATACTTATATATATATAATACTTACTGCGTACATTAGTACTTTATTCTCCTTATCTTCTTTTGGATATAGCATGTTATTACATTCTTGACAAAATCTAATGCCGACGAAACCTGGACCATCATCGTGCGTATCATAACCACCTATTTTAGACATATTGCGCGTTCACGCTTCCTTCTTTTGCAGTAAAATATAATATATATAGATAGATAGATAGACAGATATAAAATGCAACGAAATCAATGTTTATCCAATACCATGCACAAAAAAAGATAGTTATCTTTTAATCATGGTATACATAGATTTAAGATTATACAATGAATCAACGTATTAGAGATTAATGACAATTTCGTATATATGTCTATTTCATGAAATTACATCTCGTCATAACTAATTATAGAAACACTCAGAATCGTATCAAATAATAATTATTTGTCAATAAAAGAAAAAGAGATACATAAGTATTTTATTTTGGAACATTTTTCTAAACCAATTAAATTCACGAATGAAATTAACCAAACAGCAATTTATTTTGATTGGTTGCGACACAATCGATAATTTTAATAGAAGATATGTCTGAATCGGTTATATAGGTGAAAATTATATAATACAGGAATCTATAAATTATATAGTGAAAAAAGAGAAAATTTAAAAACATAGAGGTATAAAGTTGTTAATATAAAAATAACCGCTTTAACCAATTGTCGTCTGAGTAGTGTTTTAATATTTTGGTGCTATACGTTGGAAGCTTGAATCGATGAAGATGTTGATAACCTAATTTCGTTAAAATTTGTGGCGCGTTCTCATGTAATGGCGCGAATGTGCATAGAATATAGAATTCAGTTTGAAGAAACAGCGTCTTATTTTAATTAACAAGTATGCAACATAATTAGATTTGTCGAGATTCGTAAAAATTTTAGCATTAAGGAAAAATGGAGAGACGTTAACAAAGAAACGAATTTTCAGGAATTATTATTTTCAAACTACTCAACCGCTAAAAACATGAAGTACGTGTCGTTAGTGTAGTTATTCGATAGAAGATGAGATTTAATATAAAATGAGAAATAATCCGTTAATATGATAGAAGATTAGTATGATAGAAAGCGTGGAATAGAAATATTTTGATTGAAATATTAATTTGCTAATAGAGATTGTATAAAACGGTGAAATTATTGTACTAAAAGAGCAAGAAATTTGTACGACGTATAGTAAAAATATATAGGTAGATAAATAATGCATAAGTATAGATAGAAAAATTTTAGAGTGAGGCTCAGGGAGTTGAACGTTCGTAAGAGTTTTCACAGGAAAGGCAAGAGGTGCGCTAGTGTTCCACTAAGCTACCCCCAGCCTTACTACCCCCACCCTTTCGTTCCAGCTCCCCTAGCTAGTGCAAATCTCGGCGGATGAATGTTTTCTTAAGGGATTCTTCCCGAAAGCGACGCGAAAATCTGAGAGGAGTTGATCGAGCTGGAAATTCGTGAGTGAAATCATTTATTGGGAAATTCATGTTACATTTCGTTGTCTACATTCAGACAGTTCATAGGATTTGATATCGGAAATTAAAAAGAAAGACGAAACTTGTGTTCAAGGCGTTCCTGGGGGGTGATGGCACTCACGCCGACAGCGTCTCCCACAAAGATTTCACCATTTTTCTATTGACAAAAAAATCTTATACTTGATCGCGTACATTGAATATTTTTTGGTTAACCTGTCGGCTAGTGTGCTTTGAGCACGTGATTACGATAAACGCCGCGTAACTAAAGTTTGTATTTAAACATTTTTCCCGAGGAATTCGTTTATGTGCTTCCGACGACAGATTTGTTTTGTTGCACATTCGTTCTCGGCTAGTGCCATGGAATTTCTTTAAAAGTTTCTCGATGTTGGTCTCCTCGTTTCTAATTCTACTAAGCTACGGCAGAATTACCAATTCGAATATCCGATCGTAATTGTATCTTTTACATTTTCCAATGGTATATTGTGTATTTATATATAATTACTTATGGCAGTAGTCGAACGCGTATTACTGATACTAAAGTTTCTTTGGTAATACAGCCATATTGTACATTGTATTAAACAAATTTTCTTAAGTAAGTCTATCTCCTATGTTTATATTTGGTTTTTTCATATTTTACATTTAGCAAGCATTTTATATTTCTTATTTTTATGAATGGACTCTATTGTCAAATTTATTGTTTAATCGGCTTACCAAATTACAATGATCTAGTAAAAGAAATTTGATAATCTATTTGCCTATCGAATCATTGTATGTAGTTTTTATTTATTGCTATTTATGTTAGGTTTGAAGTTCAATGAATTTGCATTAATGATTTTCTTCGAAATACATCAAATATTCTTAACATCACATACCTTGATGTAAATGAAGGTAGAAGATAACATCGTTTAGTAGATACAGGGAAAGAGAAAATTTGATAATAATATCAACACAAACAATATCTATGATAAGATAGAAAGCATTTGGAATAATATATAAAGTGATGTCATAAATTTTACAACGATACAGAAATTGAAGAATTATCTATGATATTCATTCCATAACGATTGAAATTGTGCTTTATGTATTGTTCAATGTTGGATTGTTTGTAGCATTTCTCTGATAATATAAAAAATATTTTTTGGGTTGTTAAAGTATAAAATAAGTAATATATAAAAGGAAATCTGTTATTGACAGGAAGATTGCTCTAAAGCTGCAGAATAATGGAAGGCGGGAGCAATTTACATAACCCGGGTAATTATCCCGGTGGGGACCGCCAACAATTTTGTGTTTCATGGAACTCTCATCAGTCAAATATGCACAGTGCATTTCCAAAACTTTTAAGTTCTGAACAATTTGTCGATGTCACTTTAGCCTGCGACGGAGGCTCTATAAAATGTCACAAAGTGGTATTGTCCGCTTGTAGTGATTATTTGGAACGTTTGCTATTAGAAATACCATGCACTCATCCTATTATATTTTTGAGAGATATGAGAATGTGGGAACTTCAAGCTTTAGTGGAGTTTATGTATCGTGGTGAAGTATATGTGGAGCAACAGCAGCTAGGTAAATTAATGCAAGCTGCTGAAGTTTTACAGGTAAATGTATAATAATACTGTTCAAGTACCGATTTACTATTTATCTTTGTAAATTATGTTTTAGAACAAGTACATTTTGATTCGATTCATCCTTTATGGCATTAATATCATTACTAGGTTCGTGGTTTATCCACTCAAGGGAATGATAATTCTTCGAGTGAAAGTAGTTCTCAACAATGTGACTCTAACGCCGCTGTTGTACCATCTACAGCTGCACAGCAGGATGGATCTGATTACAAAGGCGAGGAAACTCCATCTGATGACGGAACTTCGAGTGCTACTTTTTTAGAGACTACGTCAATTGCTGCGACTAGTACAGCAAGCGCTCCATCACACAGTACTACACCAGTTCCGCAGAATCCAAATTCATCAAATTTTATGAATATGGAACATAGCGAGGCGTTACAGCATTTGGAAAAAGCCCTTAGCGCTTGTGAAGCGACATTAACTGAAACGCCGGGAATGGTTAAAATGGAGCCGGATGAGCAGTTTACCCAACAGCATGATGTCAAACCATACTCTATTAGTATGGTTCCAAGCAGTAATTGTAATCCTAGTAGTCCGTTTCCTGCGATCGAAGGTAAGAAACGAAAGTAGAGTGGAAGAAAAAAAAAGAACAAATAATAAAAAAAGAATTGAGAAAAAAGCCCAAGGACTTTATTGTTTTACAATTAAAATTTATATAAAATGATGTATGTTCTTCTTTTCGTAACATTTTGATATTGAACATAAACATTGGACACTGGACGATAATTATCGAGAAATAATTATGTAGTCATCGTGTACATTAGGCATTATATTTATATAAAAAAGTTGAAGTTTTACCGGATCAAGCGATAACAGGATAAAGTCGTTTCCATCGCGTTTTGTGTAATTTTCATTATCATTATTTAATTTTCAGGTTATCAGAGACGACAAAGACGTTCGGAAGAAGAATTGAAGCAAGCTTCGGATATGGTAGCACGTGGTATGACATTTCAAGTTGCTTCGGAAAAGTACAAAATTCCGATAAGTACGATTCGATTCTATATGGTTAGAAAAGGTATATTGCAAAGGCGAAAACGCGGTCGTGGTTCAAGTAATCTTGGTATGAATAGTCAACCGGGAAGTCCTGCAAGTCCGCCATATCATATGATGAACTATCGTTTGCCAGAAAGCCTAAACTCCAGCCTACCGTAGTGCTGTACGAAAAGTAGCCAGTTTTTAGACTTGAGTTGAATCGAACAAATTTTTTATTGCCACGTCGGAGCTGTTCCAGACTGTCATTCTTCCCATCTTTATTGACTCACACTGAGTTATCCGTTTCTCGTTTATACATTCACGATTCACGTGATCACGTATGTCCAATGCGAGTGCGTTTTCGCCAAACTCGTTATACTATACACATTCATTGCATTTACAGAAGATAGTAATTTAATAGAAAATAATTAACAAAGTGTACGTATCGTACACAGTAGACACGATTTTAGTCTCGAACAGCTCGGTTCTGTGTACATATGCATCATATGCGAGTTTTCGAACGCAGCATCAAAATGAAAAGAGCAGAGTGATGGAAAAAAGGGAAGAAAGATCATCTAAAAGTTATGCAAGAGCATTTCGTTCATTTAATGATTGAATTTTCGCTCATTTCATACGATTCAGTTGGAAATAATTTAATATTGATTGTAAATAATACTAGTTTTCTTCTTTTCTGGTTTTCCATACTATATTGTAATACTGTAATCAAAGGAAATAACGCGTCTCGATGCAGCGTTCGAAGACCATCCGTACGGTTCAGTTTTGGGCCGTGTTCCGTTCTTCTACTTAGTGACACATACACCTTGCGTACATGGATAACGTAAGAGGTATTTTTTTGAGTCCTATACACAGATTGCTACAACAGATTTACAAAATACGGTTCATGGAAAAGTTTGAACGTGTCACGCAAATCATATTTTTACGATCACTCGAAATCTTTTGATAATACGTATCTGTAGAATAGGTTATTTTTTATTACGTCCTATTTATACATATATATATGTATATGTGTGTGTATATACGTAGGCGTGCGCGCACGTCATGTTCGGCCTGCCTGTCTGTCCGTCTCTATCTGTCTGCCTAGTGTAAGTCTGTGTCTGCGCCTGTGTTTGAGTGTATGCGCGCGTGCGTACGTACATGTGTACATACGTACATAGATATGTATGTATATAAATATATATATATAAAAGTGTATGTATATATATATCTATATTATAGTATTATATAATATATTATAATATTTATAATGTAAATATTTATATTATATATATAAATATTTATATGGTATATATTATATATGATATATATATATATATACTTGAATAAAATGTATGCATACTCAGTTAAGTTGCTTCTTTCGAATCCGAACAATAATCGGAATTAATCCGATATTCTAGACATTGAATTTTGGCCCTATTGAAGCGAACAAAATGTTCAACAAATTGGACAAATTAACAGGTTCGTGAATGTTGTTTATTTGCTTGCTTTCATTTAGCGCGAAATTAAATCGGTAAGAATGGTATCGAAGCTCGCGGTTCAAAAAGACGTACGATATATATTGTAGTTGTTACAAGATCATTAGCTTCGTCCATGAACGAATTAGTCACTACGTTCAAGACTGGTAACACGTGGCTGATTCGCAACCACGTCGAATCTTCTTATACCGCAAATCTGGATCTACTATACAAATATTTTTGTAGACACTTTGCGCGTGGAAGGTGTCTTCTTTCTGCCTTTGTATATGCGTGTGTTTATATATTTATATATGCATATATATATACACATACATGTACACACATAAGCACGTATATACATACACCTATAAATATACAGTTATGAGAACAGAAGTTGTTGCATCGATAATTATACATGAGCATATGAACATGTATACATAAATCGATAGCTATACACATTCAAATGCTCGATGAACCGGTATTCGTTGGAATTTAACTTTGTCAAGGAAAGAAGAAAACAAAAAAAAGAAACGGAAAATGAACGATCATGACATACGTAGCATAATGCTTTTTACATGCTAGTGTACAAATAACATAATCTATCGTCAAAATCCAGCAGTTTTCATAGAGGTGATCGAATATACATTGTACGATCCTTTTATGAATACTGGATCTGCCTTTTCGAAAGATTACAATGATTACATACACTTGAAGTTGTGCATACACGACCAGCGCGCGTGCACGTATATCTTAACGTAGAATACACGTATGTGCACACGCGCGCACGCAGATATACACACACAAACACACACACACAGACTATAATCGTACAGTGTATTGCCTTTGTTAAATAGCATTCGGATAAAGCCATATTTTTCCATGCAATGCAATAATCCAGCAAAGTAAATTACCGTAAATGTGAAACAGCCTAAATAGAAGAGTGCCAGATACGAGAAAAAAGAAAAGAAGAAGAAAAAGAAAAGAAAATATTATGACGATAATGATGATGATGATGATGATAATGATAATGATGATGATGAGTAATGATGATATTGACGATAATAATTGATGTTGATTATGATGGCGATGATGATGGTGTTGATGATGATAATGATGATGATAATGAAGAAGATGATGATGATGATAATTATGATGATAACGACGAGGACGACAACCATGATGATGACGTTGATAATGATATTGATGATGGCGACAATGATGCTGCTGCTGATGATGATAAACAGAAAGAAAGAGAAAGAAGGGAAAAATAAGAAAAGTATTCAGAGTAAAACGCTATACAATTTCCTAACATTCAGAACGTATCTGCCTTTTATTCTGGCCTCGTGATAAATCCTGACTTTATTTATACTTGACAATATACGGAATACCGTGTAAAAAAAAACAACTAAAAATTAGGTTAGGAAACTTTGTGAACATTTGGTTACTCGCGATACATGGCAAGACCTGATATTCAATCTCGTTCGCGCAAAATCGAGTTGGAAACGAATTGGAAAAATCTGTTATATGCGGGAAATTCTTTTTCCCTCCTCTCCTTCCATCTTTCCCTCCCTTACCCTCGCTCTTTTTCAATCTGTTTAATTTTGTATTGTAGCTGGATAAAATGTTTCGAATTGCACAAAGGAGGGAAGGGGGGAAGAGAGAGAGAGAGAAAGAGAGGAGGGAGAAACGTTTGCGACATTCTGTAATTTTTATGTTTTTATCTATCCTTTCTCCTGCTCTTCCTTTTTAAAATGGATCCGGTTTCGTTTCCTTCTGTTAAGCCTAATGATTTATGTTTCGTTTCATACTGTTTGGTCGTTGACATTCAATTCGATCCAAGATCTTCGTCGAATAAGAACAAAGGAAGGGATAAAGGGTACAGCGTATGTGCGAGTGTTGTACGGTTAAAATCGGATGTTGGAATAACGAATAAGTAACGGAGAGTAGTTTTTTATTAAGATACATAGTATCGTCGCTTGAGATTTCGTATCGCGCGAATCATCGTTCAAAGAGTTCCAGTTGACAAAGGTTTTATACAGATCTATTAAAAACCAGTATTTCAAACCAATGAAGAATAATTAGTTTTCTAATAATAACGATACATTTTACGTAAATTTAGTACAGTGCTTAAGTCAGTAATGCTCAGCGTATCTAACAAATATTTTTAGTGGAAAGCCGTGTCATACTCACGTGTATTATAATGCCCTTAAAATATGTAACTAAACAACAATCAAAGAAGCGTGAACGATAATTGATGACTATTGTTATTATTACTACTACTACGATTATTATTAATTATTATTATTATTATTAATTATTATTATTATTATTATTATTATTATTACTATTACTACTACTATTATTACTACTACTACTACTACTACTACTACTACTACTACTACTACTACTACTACTACTACTATTATTATTATTATTATTACTACTACTACTCTTATTATTATTATAGTCATTTCCTTAGCAGTACGTAGATCGTAGCCATTTCGAGGCAGTTTACGTTATATTTAATTAGGTTATCGCTTCGGAATACGTTTTTATGGCGGTATTATTATTTGTAGATAGACTTTGCTATTATATTTCGTACGATAATCAATCGATTGCTATATTAAGATTTTATTTTACAGTTACCGAGATCAATATCCTGTGAATAGCGGAGAATGCGATCGATCGGTCTTTGCATTGGTCTTATTACACACCCATTGTTTCTTCTCTTTTATCACATTTTGCTTGATCCATATTTACATAAATACATATACTTATATACATATATTTTGTATTATATCTTCCATTAAAATGCTAAAGTATTGAACTTTTACCGTGAGAAACATGTTTTCCGAGATATGGTATTATACGAGGGAGAGAATAAACTGGGTGAGTGAAACAAAGAATGAGTGAGAAAGAATAGAAGACAAGGAGTGAGGGAGAGGTGGCGATGATGGAAAATTGCACTTTCCGAACTCCGCTTGAACGATGAGTACTTTATTAGAAGATTTGTCCATTTGGTAAAACTCTCGGTCGATCTTCCCGTCCCGAAGTATAACAGACCGATCGATCGATTCCTTGCTCGAATTACAATCGTGAAGAACGTTCTATAGATATTTTTCGAAGAAAACACAAGCCTATAAAAAGTCCAATTTTCTAAACGTAGGTTCCTTAAGAATAACAAATTTAGTGTAACCGTTAAGAAAGTGTAGCGTGTATACGTATTAAACGTAACGTCGCGTCGTATCGAGCGAGGTCCGTCTTGGAACGTTTATCGTTCGGAAGGAAATGAAATGCGATCGGGCGATAATTTGTTCCCGATGAAAAGACGGGATCGTCCGATGTGACACGTGTTTTCGGGAGGCACGCACGCGCGTTTGGAACGCGAGTACGCGTCGCAAATAGACGGATAAATTAGCGATTAGCGGCAAATATAGATACATGATATGGAAATGTCGCGCAAAGCCCTGCGCTATTAAGTTGGACCGCGTTCTGGTGAAAGTGTGTTGCACTCGTCACTCTGAGTCTCTTATTGTGAAAAATTGAAATTTAAAAGATTACCAAGGAGAAGAGGAAGTAAAAGGAGAGAAGTATAGAGGGTGTGGGAGAAGGAGAAAGTATCGAATTGTATTTCTTTTTCTTCCTTGTTTCTAGAATTTCTGTCGTGGCCCTTAAAGGATATAAAAACGCATGGAATGGCGTGTATGACGAGGCAGAGAGACGGTAAAAGGGCAACGGCATCGTTCGCACGATTACCGAACTGATTTCGAGAGAGGAAACTTCCGATAAATCGGCCCTCCAGCATAACGATCGATATCGTAGCTCATAAAAATATCTATTATTCGATAATAAGAACACTAAAATCGCAGCAACGATAACGAATTTGAAGTTTCCTCGAATCGCAACACATAGGCACTTCTGTACAGAATTTTTCGTAGGTTGCGAAGATTTCCATTGAAAACTCTGCACTTGTCGGCTTCGTGAAATTAAAGTATTGTTGTTTGATTTACGCATAAGCTGTACGTTAAGGACAAAAAAAAAAATTGCTTATAATTTAGGGTCGTGTAACGTGTGTTAGCGAAGCATGCTTCTAAGTAGAAAGATAGGACAACGCTATAACAATAATTATTATAATTAAAATGAATTAAGAATATAAGGCATTTAATAAGTGCAAAGTATTTCTTAATAAAAGTACTTCCAAAAATGAGACTGCGTTCAGTTATTTCGTTAAATCGTAAATTGTGTTTCACTTATTTTCGTTGCCACGGTCCCATGTATGATATTAACGATAAATCACGTTGTTTCGTCGTTAAAATCCGATAGTTAATATCTATGCTAGTAGAGGAATATCAATATCGATCTTTCCGAAAATTCTACGGGGATGTTATTGCGTTTCGTTGAGTTGCGATAATTAGAACGTATTTGGCAGACGAAGGAAATGCGAAACACTCAAGTACTTTGGTTGTTTTTCACGAACCGTAGTCTTCTCTTGGAAGCACGGTCTTTCGCGAATTTTCCCTTTTCGGGTTGCCTAAACAAACAATTCTATACACACCGTGTAAATGTAAAAGGTATTGATATATCGTGATTCTTCGTATATTTGCGAGTTCCCAAGTTTGCGAGGGATTTTGCTACGAGAGAGAGGCCCGCAAATATTGGAACTCGTGTGCTGTCGATTCGATTTAGCATCGAGCCACAGTTGAGAAGAGATGCTCAGTGAACGGACCGAGACGGCTAGAGCGATAATGACTGGACAGTTTATCTCGACGTACGGACATGAATGCCGATTCGCCAAAGACGCGTGCATCGATTTTGATTTCGATGGGCGAAAACTCGAGAGGATGCGAAGCAAGCTGCGAAGAAAAAGAATAGAGGAAGGAGAGAGAGAAAGAGAGAAAAGTCGATGATACATTGGGAAATTTTGAAAGAAATGGGCTTGTAAAACGGAGGATCGAAGAAAGAGACAAGAACAAGAGTACTCGACTTCGAATCGAGTTCTTCGAAACGAAAATTGCGTAGTTGTCGCGAACAGATGATTTGGTGCGCACACTCCCGCGCGTTCCCTTTGTGTTATTTTCGGGCGGAATCACCGTTCGAAGCTTTAAATAGGACCGACTTTCCGACAAAGAAGACAGTTTACAACATCGATTCTACATGCTGGAGCATCGCAGAGTATTCACCGTGAGTAAATAACCATGAACGAGATTTGCGAAAGAAACGTCAAACGCGATATTTTCTGCAATCACGCGTAATTTAGAAAGACTGTCGCACGAACGTTTTTCTCTTTCACCTCGAATCGTCGCGTGGCATCGCGTCGCATCATCGCGTCATGCTGTGTCTCGCAAGTAGTTGCGTTGCATCGCATCTTCGCGTAGTGTCATTTAACGGGCCATCGAATTCTATCTTGCCTAAAAATCGACGAATCAACGATTCCATTCTACGTACGTTTCGAGGCGTGTGAGCCAAGGTGAAAGAAAAGAATAAACGAGCGGCAAGAAGATGCGCGTTCGAGAGACAAAGTAATAAAAGATAGTGTGCGAGGACACAAAATGGTGTAAGAAAGAAGAATAAACGGTAGTAGAGTGGTTCCCGAAGAAAAATAGGCTAAGAGATGTTTCTCGATCGGTTCGATCGACGCGCTTCCGATATCATCGCCAAAATTGTATCACCACTTTGGCACGGTCTCGACGCGGCGACGTTCGAAACAGACGAGATCTCGATCGTTCCGTCGGAGAGCAAATCGTATCTGTTGCGGTTGGTTCAGTGATTCGTGCGCGCGAGAATCAAGCGACACTGCGCGTCGACTCGAGGTTCAACAAGCAATAAACACGGCGACCGTAGAATCGGGAACTGGAGAAGTACTAGATGGAAGTGATGTGACCATAAAACGGTTCTTTTGTAGCTAAAAAATTATAGCGATAAGGAGAATCTGCAACTGTACAGTTAATCCTTGTTTTTTTCAATTCGTATATGCACAACAGATGCCTTCGGAATGCATCGCCAATCCATTGCAGCGAGAGCTAGCCGATGCTATAATTCGATTGCAATCGCTCGACGAGATTCGAATCCTGTTGGCCTGCGGAGCAAAGGCGAACGAGCCTGTAACGCAGGGATTGAGACCGTTGCATTACGCCGTGTGGCAGAGGTACACGGAAGCGGCTCAGTTGTTGCTGGTACGTGGCGCGGACATCGATGCGACCGACGAATGTGGCTATTCGGCGTTGCATCTTGCTGCTGAACATGGTTATTTGGATTTAGTAAAAGTATTGCTCGAGCATGGTGCCAAAGTCGATCATAGACCGGAAACTGGAGAACTTTTTCCAAGGTACGATGATCTGTCTTCTCCTTTTTTCTTCCATCTCCTTACTATCCATCCTCTTCCCTCTCTTCCTCTTTCTCGTTCGCCCTTTGTGGAGCCTTTCTTTTCTCTGCTAATTACTCTAGTCTGTTTATCAATGTTTATCCATCCTACGTTAGTCACGATCTTGATCTTGATCGACAAACACCAACCGTAATTATACAGATAGCATGGCTGACGTCGATGCGTGATCTTTTGATGAGAAATTAATTGCCTCAACGACCTTGGAGCAGGAGCCAAAGATTAGCCGCTTTCCATACTATGAATTCCTATCGCTAGATTTAATTACATCTCCTGTATACGCGCATAAAATTGTCGTCATTTATTTTTGTCGATGTTAAGAAACGATGGATGGTAGAGGGAGACGAAGAGATGGAGCGGGAGGGAGGGAAACCGGGAAAAGATCGAGAAAGGAGAAGCACGGCTAAAGAAAGGGAAGAAAACGGACTGGATAATATTAAAATTAAGGGATAGAGAGAATAGAATAGATATAACGGTAATATATACGATGATTTGCGCAGGACAACTTTGTGCGACGAACCGCTGCGGCTGGCTTTGAGAAATCGGCACGTAGAGGTGGCCAGAGTTCTGCTGGAAGCTGGCGCGAATCCGAATAAAAGATACTTCTTTGGATCGGAAATTAATCTGGTCTCTCCGTTGGATCTGCAATGCATGGAGTTGTTGTTAGCGTTCGGGGCTCAACCGAATACGCGGGATCGCGCTGGACTCACACCGTTGATGAAAGCGGCGAGACTGCCACAGGTAAATGATCGAGTTGGCGAAAACCGAGAGCTATATTTATTGGATGAAAACGTGGTGTTCGTGTCAGGGTATAGCTTCGGTGCTGCTTCTGCTGAGCTATGGAGCTGACGTTAATTCGATGGCCGATTCGCGACACGACTACAGGACTGTTCTGCATTACGCGATCCTCGGCGGCGATCCGACGGTGATCGATCTGCTGCTAAAGCAAGGCGCTCGTCTCGATCTCGGACCCGAGTATCAGAAACCCACGGCTCTTGACCTGGCCATTTTGAAAGGAGATCCCTCGATAGTACAAATGCTGTTGAAATCGGGTAAGTTCACGCGTTCGTGTTTGTCTCGACTCACCATCTAATATCGCCGTGCATCCGCTGCCTTTCTGTACAAAATTCCTCGAATTTCTCGCTTAATCGCTCGATAATTCCATCCTATGGCATAAGTAGAATATATCTAAAGTTGTTTTAAACGATCTCTGGATAACCTTGCGACTAAACGATCTCGAATTTAGGTGCTGATGTGAACGCTACCTCGCCGATCATCGGATCGCCCCTACACGTTGCCTGCGCGGACAACATTCCGAATAGACTGGAAATCCTATCAATGTTGCTGGAACGAGGAGCGGACCCGAACTTGGTGATACGCAGCGACGAAGGTCCCGCGTTGAGACCGGTTCTCGCAGAATACGTCGCTTCGAACGAGAATCCTTCGGTCGAGGTGGTAGCCCTTTTACTCAAATATGGGGCAAGAGTTGTCATCAAGACGCAGTTCCGCGACCCTCACGGCATATTGAACTTTCTTCAGAACACGGCGGATAAGCCACGATTGCTGAAGGTGTTGTTGGAAGCGGCAGAAAGTTTCGATCCTTGCATGATAAGAAGATCGAGTAGTTTGACAGACGCGCAAAAAGCCCTTGTGATGGAAGCAGCACGGACTCCATTGCCCTTGACTCATCAAGCCAGACTAATAGTTCGCAAACTTTGCGGTACTAAATTGCCCAAAATTGTTCGTACGCTACAATTACCTCAGTCGTTGCATCGCTATCTCCTCTACGATTTTCACTGATCGTCGTCGGATCCAATCGACGTCTCGTTGCGGCTTTCTGTTCGCAACATGATCGTATCGTATCGCATATGGCGCAAGCGTGCTATTGTTTCTCCTCCTTCTTCGTTGCGCTCGGTCACCATCGCTGCCTCTCTCGTCGACTCTTTCGTCGCTGCGTTGTTCTCGCTATTCTTGTCTATTCGTTGATACGATTCGTTTGAAATTATCGGTTCGCATATCTCGGTGTTGTTTGACCTAGCATGTTTAAGGAACATGTGCATTTCGTTCGAACGTATTTCTGACCGTGCTTCACGAATATAGCGATCGATGTCAACCGGCGCATCTTTTCATTCTGAGTCTGAGCGTTCGTCCATGTACTATCCATTTGACCGGAATTACGAAAAAAGATACAGAGTCGAATTCTATTCCTATGAGGGTATATATTTTCATTTCAGACAGATCTTTCATTTTCGTCATGATTGAAAATCGTGTTCGTGATTTTTACGTACACGCCATTATTCCCTTTCCTACCACCGACTTATCCATTAAACTTTTGTATATTTATTTAGCACGCGTCCTAATATTTGTAAATTTGTATATCCGCGTAAATAAAATAAGGGCCTGAATAGCGCGGATGTGTGTGTACGTTTGTCGTATACGTAGCCGTTCTTATACATATACTTACATGTGTCATTGTATATACATGTTTTGCACACTTGTGGTGCTGCATAAGATTTACGAGGTGAAACGAAATAAACGATATCTCCGTGTTATATTGTATATCATGATTAAAGAAACCGCCTCGTTTCACGAACGCTGAACATGTGATTCTTTGTACAAAGTGTTTCGAATAATTCGAAAAATATGTAAAACGGAACGGAACGGAACGAAACGATTGAAATTGAATGGAACGGGGAACGGACGGCAGACGAAAAATGGTTGGAGAGAGGAAAACAAGGTATCGTGTGTAAATCTGGAAAAAAAAACATATATAGATATAGAAAAAGTGTAATGTGCGTGTGTACAACAGGCACAAATATACGTAGCTGGGTTGCCCACGAAATGCAACGCGTGGAATGTTGGCCAGTGATAGTGTGACGTCGATTCATTCTCAACTACCTCATCTTACCCTTTCTTATTCCATCCTCGAAATAGCAACCCCGATACGGTGACCCGCGTCAAAGCATTGGCAATCGGTTGCATCAGCGTAGAAATTGCGAGTACGAACATGCGCAATTGATTGCTTATACGAATCTCGAGATATATAACAATTCTCTTTTCCTTCTTTAATCTTTTTCTCGTATAACGAACATAGCGATAAATTTATTTCTTTTTCTGATGTATGTGTATACATGTACTTACAAGTACGCACGTTTCTTTCCTAAACGCAGCTCATCGAGAGATTGCAATTGCAATAATTTTTCTCCCATTAAATATCTTGAATTAAGAAAAAAAAAAAACGATATGTACAAATAAATATGTATATGTACATAATACATATATTGGTTAGGAAATGTCGTAAGACGTGAAAAGATAGATGGAATGAAATGATACATACAAGTGTATACGAGTTTAGCTAATTTCCCTCCATATCGATCAAATGAATTACTCGAGTTTATTCGCGGTTTAAACAAACAATCATACCGATAATCAGAATCAAATTGAAAAGAAGGCGTAGGAATGTCGCTGTTTCGACGAATCGCGTGACTGTTGCATCCAAACTCGTAATTCTAATTCTGCGAGTTCTCGACGTTTCTTCGTACCTGATATTCTCATTACGTTTCCTCGGCAAAATATTTCCATATTCTTGTAGCGGTAGATGTTCTGTCTCAACTTTGTATAGTTTTCAGCTTCTGCTTGCTTACTCGATATCGCTATGATCAACTAAATATTTAAGAAATATAAACATATGTACGTACATACAATATATGTATAATATTTTCAGATAAAATGGAACAGATGATTGCTGTATAAACGATAAAATGTTTATGCGTAATTCTTTCTCTTTTTTCCTACGTGTATTCTGAATTCGTAGGAATACGGTGACTAAGCTCTTCCGTACGAATATTACGACAATAGACGATATTTCTAGCAGTCTATTTAATATACCGAACAGACACGTTTAGTTACATAATATAAATACACAGATCGTTCGATACATTGTTACAATTATCATCATCGTACAAACAAGAATGCGGACGATGCATTTATGTACATATGCATAAATAGGTAGGTACAGGGTAAACGAAGAAATTGTGGTAAGATGTGCTGCGGCAATAGCGGTATTCACGCTGTCGTACGAAGACATGATTTTATCGAATCGAGATATAGCCGATTATCGATTTACAGCCGATCGAGAGTAGGGTTGCTTCGAGTAAAGTCGATTTAAAGCGCTACGAAATGAAAACGCTATAGAGGATGCTGACAGGGAGGTGGTGGCTAACAATAGGTAATCATATTAATAGGAAGAATAATATTATATGTAAGGGAAAACGTAAGAAAGAAGGTGAGGAGGAACAAGGAATAGAGAAGTGTATAGTTTGAACGATACACTAAAGCAATACCATTTGAAGCGACAATGGCTGTCAAGGCGATTGGATCTTTTCTACGTTTTAATAGGTTATCGACTGGAATATGGAACGAGAGAGGAAATATTCTTGCCAAGAAGATAGAAGCGTTGGTTAATGTTGAAAGGTAAGCTTAGCGTAAATAGCTTCCAATTTTCACCAAAGTCGTTTATATGTTTGGTTATGTAACGATATTATAACCTATAAGAAACAGTTATGTATTCTAACGCAAAGTTATGAAGCAAGTATTGGAAATATTGCAGCCAACGACGAGGCGCGCATCAGTGGTTTCCAGGGCAAGAGGAGTACGAAAAGTTCTTAAAAGAACAAAATAGCCAAGTGCTCATACCTGACGGCAAATTGCCTGAAGCAAAACTACGTTGGAATGAGATGCCGCGCAGTTTATCGAACGTGTCATCAACGGAATATAGAAACATTGTAATCAATTTTGGTCCTCAGCATCCAGCAGCACACGGAGTATTACGGTTAATCCTTGAAATGGATGCCGAGTATGTAGTACGTGCAGATCCTCATATAGGTCTTTTACACCGGGGTACAGAGAAATTGATCGAATATAAAACATACATGCAAGCTTTACCTTATTTCGATCGTTTAGACTATGTTTCAATGATGTGCAACGAACAGTGCTTCTCCATGGCTATCGAGAAATTATTGAATATCGAAGTACCCTTACGAGCAAAATATATCAGAAGTAAGTGACTGACATTTGTGAAATATAGTATTGACGAGGGATGAGAGAAAGAGAAAGAAAGAGGCATATAGAGAGGTAAATAAAAGTTGGTTTGGTTAAAATCGTTTGTGTGCTTTAGCTCTGTTTGCAGAGATCACAAGAATCCTGAATCACCTTATGAATATTGGAACACACGCCCTTGATATAGGAGCTATGACACCGTTTTTCTGGCTGTTCGAAGAACGAGAAAAACTGATGGAATTTTACGAACGCGTGAGTGGCGCTCGTATGCACGCTGCTTACATTCGTCCCGGTGGTGTTGCTTTGGATATGCCGTTGGGTTTAATGGATGACATATACGAATGGGCCTCGAAGTTCGGAGAACGATTAGACGAAGTGGAGGATATGTTGTCGGAAAACAGAGTATGGGTCGGACGTACAAAGGACATTGGAACGGTAACGATGCAGCAGGCGTTGGATTGGGGCTTCAGTGGTGTGATGCTAAGAGGTTCCGGAATAAAGTGGGATATAAGGAAAAAAGCACCATACGATGCGTACGATTTAGTCGAATTTGACGTTCCAATTGGTGTAAACGGAGATTGTCTCGATCGGTAATAAAAGGATGAAAATGGAAAAAAAGATAAAGATCACCTATCGTATCTCGCGATAAATCATTGATCGAACCTTTCCGCTGTTTTTTTAGATATCTGTGCCGCATGGAGGAGATGCGTCAATCATTACGAATCATTTATCAGTGCTTGAATCAAATGCCGGAAGGTGAAGTGAAAGTCGACGATGCAAAGATCGTACCTCCTAGAAGGGAAGAAATGAAAACTAGCATGGAAGCGTTGATACATCATTTCAAGTTGTTCACTCAAGGATTCCAAGTGCCTCCTGGAGCTACGTATACTGCGATCGAAGCGCCAAAGGGAGAATTTGGCGTTTACCTTGTGAGCGATGGTAGTAGCAAACCTTACAGATGCAAAATCAAAGCACCGGGATTTGCCCATTTGGCAGCTATGCGTCACATGGGTCCTGGGTGCTTCCTCGCCGATATTGTGGCAATTATCGGTACCTTGGATGTAGTATTCGGTGAAATCGATAGATAAGCCGTTCATCTTGTTTCTTCGTTAAATATATCTCGTGCGTAGAAAATTTCGTAGGTACCATTACGTTATTATTCATTCTCGTTTGTGTACGTAGTACATGGGGATGAGAGATAAGTAAGAAAAATAAAATATATTCATTACCGTTTAGGTCGAAATGTTTGATGATATGTTGACCCCTTATCCTTACCTATAATATAACTCGTGTTGCAGATGTTTGATTTTAGTCGAAAAGAATAAGAACGGAAATGACGAAAGACGGGAAGGAAGGGGCAGGTGGGTTGGTTGGTTGGAAAAAGCAGGAAGGAGGAAAATCTACTCGTGGTATGCGCACGTGGATGAAATAATAATGCCGCGTTACTTGCAGCGCGAACAATGTCACGCGTCATTTACGTAATATATTTGAACAAACACGATTCTACGAATAATGTAACATTATCACGATCGTTTCCGGATTGTCCGAGATGTCCGGAAATGTCTTTCCATTTCCACGAAATTACAGGGATTAGTTTCCAACCGAAGGGTCAAGGTGTTCGTTCTCCGTGATCCCGGCATATATCGGACAAAGGCAGGACGTTCGTTACACAATTATTCGATGGCAATTATGTACTCGTTCGCACCAACGAACGCTCCGTTTCGTCTGTTCCCTTGCACGCGCCTTATTCATCCTTCCTCCCTGTTACCAGCTTGCAATCGCCTAGATTATAGAGCAGGATTTTACACGTTTTTTCCCATTGAATTATACAATCAAGTATATTAATTCTGCGAATTATCGTTTTTAGCGGTATCATTTACGCATTAAAAGTGATTAATGCGTTCATGAACGTTCCCGCGATCTTTCCGCTACATCCGTTTGTACGATTATTCTACTATGCTAAACGTTTTGACGCGCGAGTTGATGCAAACACGACAATTCGATGGAAAAGTAAAAGAACAAGTAGGGAACAAAAAGTGAGGAAAGAGCGAAGTAGAGAATACAAATTGCAAGGAAACAAGGTAATGGAAGATCGTAGAGAAGGTAAAGAGAGCCGATAAGGACGAGTGGTCGGCATTGCGTATGATGGGGTGTGACGACGGTACGTCAAAGTAGATCTAGTAGGTAGAAGTGGAAAAGTAAGTGGTATAGGTGGGTAGAAGAACAGCGACGAAAAGTGAACTAGCAAAACGAGAGAGAAAAGGGATGACACGATGTAGGAGGTAGAACGCGAAAACGAGATGAGGCGAGACAAGAGAAGGAGAGGAATTAGCTGGTAAGAAATCGTAGGAGGGGTGAGGGAACGTAGGCATAATGTAAAAGTGGAAACAGCGACAGAGAGAGAGAGAGAGAGCGAGAGAGAGAAGTGGGCAGGCAAAGGTGATGGCGGCAGCGCGACGCGAGGAAGAGTACAACGGAACGAAGAAACGAAGGAAAGAGCGGATGAATGGAGACGAAACGAAGAAGGAAGAGCGGAGAAGTGGAAAAGGAGTGGGGCAATGATAAATCGTTCACCTGAACCGCATGCTCGCCGTTCAGGATCCAGTGGAACGGTAAGAGAGTAGTAACGTTCTTTGGGTTGTCCGTCGAGCAGTGTATCGGCTGACCTCGCAGCGAACGTTTCGCCCAGCGACGTAACACAGATTTCCGCTCGATTTCCCTCGAGATCCTGCGTAGTTTTAGTTTCATTCGCGATCACCGCACGAGCGTAAGTCGGTCGCGATTATTTGAAAGATCGAAGCTCAATCGTGCCCGCGTTCGGTCGTTTTGATTTCGAGCGCGCGCGCGCGCGCACGAACGCACGCACGCGCTCCCCCGCGTTCAACATACGTATATCAGGAGCGGATAAAAGCAGTTCCGTCGTGGTACAAAAGAAGAAATCATCGTCGTTTTACCGTTGGTCGTGCGGTGGTCCTAGGTATCGGTGTAAAAAGGCGGGTTAACTGGTTGACTAGAGAGAGAGAGGTGAATCGTACTTTGGCCGCGTTATAACGCGTATTTGGCGTAGATCGTCTACCGTACAACGGAGCGGTATCGTTGGTTCGTTGGCGACGTGACGTACCGCCAGTGGCACACTTGTCGCTTGGAAAGGAGAATAGACTTTCTCCTTCTCGTCGTTCTTCGTACCACCGCCGCCTTTCCTCTCGTTCTTGTATAGGAAGCATCGCGGTCAAAGGCTTGGACGTCAACGACGACAACCGTAACCATAACGACGACGAAGACGACAGCGGGAGCGACAGTGACGACGGCGAGGACGAGGGCGAGGACGAGTACGAGGAGCGAAGCTAGAAGGAAGATCCGAACGAGAAGCAAAGAACGAAGAAGCGAAAAGAAACGTGGCGGCGCGTCTGATGAAGAAAAGAAGAGAACTTGTATTAAAATCGAATAAAAAAGGCGTGCAGTGAGCGTTTGATCGTTAGAGAGACGATAATCGAGGGATAGCATTGAGTCGAAAGGAAGAAACGAAGAAAGGAAAAAAAGAAAGAAGAGAATAGGAAGAACGGATTGAGAGAGAAAGAGAGAACAATCGGTTGATCAAGATGAGAGTACATCGTGGGATTTGCGCGAAACTGCAAGGAGGATTCCTTAGGCGATGGTGTAAGTAATCGTGAGGATATAACGTTTTAAAGCAGGCTAAAGTTGAAACTAAAAGAGAAACGGTTTGTCCGTTATGATGTAGTCGGCTCGATCGCGCATCGCTGTTTCGTAGGCCACGAGGGGCCAATATTAACGAGACAGTTAAAGACGTTGTTACCGGCGCTACACAGGCATCGCGCTCGGTGCGTTTTTAATTCAATTTAGCGAACGTGTCATCTCGTACGCTTAGCTCGCGATGATTCACCGTGCGTTGCGCCGTATTCGTCGTGTCGTACCTCGAATCGGATCGGGTCGAGCTGGATCGGATCGGATCGTGTCAGGTTGCGATTTTCAACGAAATTTCCAAGGAAAATCGATCGCGACGATGAAAATCCGTCGAGCGTGAGCGCGAATCAAAGTCTCGCTTACTTTCACTCGAAGACCGGGAGTTTCGAACGCGAATGCCCGTGTGCAACGGTTCGCTCTCGTTCGAATACATTATTATGCATATCGACCGAGCGACCAACATCTATGATTTGCTAGAAAGAGATTGAAAGTTGGCGAAAATCGGCGTAAAAGATGAGAAAAGTTGAGCGGCGAAGAAAAAATTGTCGCAAGCCGATGGAAGAAGATACGTATAAACTGGTGCGATCGACTCGCGTACCGTGCAGTTTACGAGTATCGTTTTCGTATCGGAAAATGAATAATATCGAGGGAGTGGGGTTGCGGCTAATAAGTCGAGGGGAAGATGTAGAGGGAACTCGTTACGTCCGCGCGTACGATTCCGGGAACTCGTTTGGTTTGTCTCTGACGTCCATCGTCTAGTTATGCAATTTTCTGGCTCGATATCCATTTACCGTGCCTTCAACGGAATTCTCCGACGTCTCGGCGATCCGTCAACGATGACAGAAAACCGGCGCAAAAGACGGAACGATAATTCAGGTTGAATCGGTCCGATCGTAGTTGGTTTCGTCCGTTGAGCGTGAAACCTTCCGAGTAAGAGCAGGAAGCGTACGAGCTTATATAATCGCGAGTAATTGCCGGTTTGTACGCGTAGGTAGGTATATAGGTTCGGCATTTCAAAATCGAAGAGGGTTACGTGCGTTCCGAGGAGGATGATACTCGCGCGATGCTCGACTCGATGTTTCGAGTGAACAAATTCGCGATCACTCGGGTGCGTTGTTTCCATAGCTTGTCACTGTCGTTGATCTCCGACGGATCGATTTGCTCGCGATCGAACGTAACGCGACACGACACCTTGATACTGGAACGAGCGAGAGAGAATCGAATGGTATGGAAAGGAATGGAACGGAATGCAACGAAGGGGAAGACAGAGGAAAGGGAGAATCGCGCGGTAGCTACGAGCTCTCTCTCGTTCCAAGTCGTACGTGTCGCGATTACACCGACTAGTCGATAGAGCGAACGCGTTACATTCCTTTCGAGTTAATATCGTCGGCTCTGACGGCAAGGGAGAGAGCGAGGCGTTGGACGCGAACGCGGTTAATCGATGTCGGATAACGCGGTTGGTCGTTGGTCGTTGGTCGATGGTCGATGGTCGACGAGAACGTTTGCTCGACAGGAGGGACCATAAGGTCGCGAAAGACGATTGGAAAATTTGGAGGTCGCGACGGTATTCCGTGTTAGCGATCTGTTGAAAGGAGAGCGGTGCAAGGGAGTCCGCGCTCGATCGAGAAAAGAAGTTGCTCGTTGGGGACTGGTGTCGGCAACTTACTCGGTCCGTTTACTCGCGCCGAAGGTGAACCGCTCTCGCGGAACGCGACCTACGAAATTCCATTCTCGCCTCGATTTTGCCAGTTGCGTAAACGAACGGTCGAGCGTGCGCGTGCACCGCGGTGCACGCACACCCGTTGACCGGCGCTTCGCGTGATCGCGCTTTCACCTAGGTGTAATTTCTTCGGTGCTACGCGCAATTCGCGCGCGACCTCCACCCCCCCCTTCTCCGATGTAAGAGTAATCGAATACAAATAAAAGCGACACCGATGATCCTAACTCGTACGATTAGACTTAGCGCGAAAGAATCGTGCAAGAAACGGTACGTTTTACGAGATTTTACCAAGCTTTACGACGCGACGGCCAAACGTGGCTTTCTCTCTTTTGTAGTCCATTCGATCGGAACGTCATTTTTCCTCGTCGGTGATGTCTGTCCACTAGCGAATCGATAGTTGCGCAAGAAGATTCGTAACGCGCGAACCTGAAACGTGGGCTCGTTTTTTCCGCCGACTCGATGGTCCCGTCGATGTCATCGATGATATTTGCCAATTTGACATTTCGGCTGATCGGGCGGTTCTGCGTTGCATCGTACGATCGAGCACGGCCACCGAGCAAACAACGTACAAAACGCGACGTCGTACGTGTACCACGGACGGATGTTGGTGGCCGCGACCTTCGTCGCTGGGTCGCTACGAGCGATGTTTAACAGCGAGACGATGCGCATCACGTATGTATAAGCGAGCGATTCAGCTTCGGACCGATCTTACGGCCTATCGATCTCGACCGCGAGTTAGTTATCCTAGATAAAACCGGTGGCTCGATGGTTGTCCGTCACGATCGTAGCTGAATTGGAAGGCTGAGCACCGCAAGGTCGTCGATGTGGAAAACGCGCACGACCCACGATCGGTCGTGTTCGAGAGAAGCGTTTGCCGTACGAGACGGTGCAAACTTGGTCGACGATTCGCTGCGACCTCCGAGCGCGCGTCGACTTTTGAAATCGCCGGAGCTTCGCGTCGAAAAGTAGAACACGGTAAGCAAAGTCGTTACGTCGAGCGTCGTAACGCGTCGTGGCGATCTTTCGAAAGTTCGATCGCGAGGTCACGATGCTACACGCGACGACTCCAAGGATTTTGTAAGGTCGGACGCGTGACGTCCGCGACTCGGTAAGCCGTGCCTCGCATGTCCGATGCGTGCTTCTTCTCGGCAGTGCGTTTCTTTTCGTTCCGTTTTACAAGCCGGACTTCACCGGCTTTCTTTGCTCGCAGATGGAACGCCGACGAATCGATCGAGTTCCGATCGGTCGGTTGAGTTGGTCGAGGTCAGCCACGCGATCCAAACTTTGTGTTTCGTTTATGGAAATTGAAAAGGTAGGACCGTTCGTTTCGAAGGTCACCGCTCGTACCACTCGTGTCTTTCGCGTTACGTGATTAGAAAATTAAGCGACGCGACGTTGGCTCGGTGCGTTAACGCGCACCATCCACCGATCGATCGATTTAAACGTTACGCTATCGACTCGTTTCGTAATCGTTTCGAAAATCGTTTCGAGTTCTCCAACGAAACGAACGAACCCGACTAGTTTCAGCGCGATGAAAAGTTTACCGAGAAATCTACGGTGATACTCGTTTCTCGATTCCTGTTTAGATTCGTTTGAATAAATTATCGTCCGAATCGAGGATATCGCGATATGGCGAGCGGTAAGTTGGCGCGACATCGTGTCGTTGTAGTCGTCGGTATCGGTATCGACGGCTCTTCGATTTTTGGTCGCAACTCCGATTCCTAATGGTTTATATGTGAAGAACGTGAATACGAATACGGAAATTGACCGAGAAACGGTAAAATAGCCGTGTAGCGAGATGGAAACGCGACGATTCCGACGAGAAGCGGGGCATGGTGTGAGAGACAGGGGCAGGGGGAGGGGGAGGGGAGCCTGGGGACGACCGAGATTGCGAGGCGTCGCGACCCGACCAACTTTCTTTCCTTTTCCTCGAGCATACGCAACGCGCGACTAACGCGTATACTTTGATCGCAGGGGCAGCGGTGGCTGTCGGGGCACTGATGATCATCGTTGCCGCGATTTTGGCCGCGGTCTTTCCAAAATTGGTCGACGTTTTGCTGAACAGAGAGATCGCCCTTCGAGATGGTGGCCGCACGTTCAACTGGTGGAGGGAACCTCCGGTGTCACCTCGATTGAGCGTCTACATTTACAATGTGACGAACGCCGATGAATTTTTAAACGATGGCGAGAAACCAGCATTGATGGAACTCGGGCCGTACGTGTACACGCAACACTGGGAAAAGGTCGACGTAAAATTCAACGATAACGATACGCTGTCGTACAAAATGAAGAAGGAGTTCGTTTTCGTACCGGTGAGCCTGCCGATCTTTATCCATACCTAATCGCGTTCCCTTTCGCGACGATAAAAGTAACGGCAAAAAGATTTCAGCAGTCTGAGACTGAGAAGTAGAGGGAGAGAGAGAGAGAGAGAGAGAGAGAAGATACATTAGGTTTGAATCGTGGCTGGGGTGTAAGAGGAGAGCATAGCAGAGAGCGGGCGAGATAGTTTCTCGTTTCGTAGGAGACGGCTACGGAGAGTAAGTTTGTTCGCGCGGTGTGACGTAACGCTCTATGTGTTGGTAACGATCAACGCGAGTTGAGTAAGATCGTAATAGCGGAGCAACGCGCTTCCGCGAATTAAAAGCAAAGGTGTACGGCAACGACGAGGTGCGTTCGGTCGACGTGGCACGATTCTCTCCGAGAGGTGTGCGTCGCACGCGTTACACCTTCTTTCCCAGGATTGTTACTTTTGCGGGCAACGATAACAATATGGGTCGCTAGCGAGTGCGAACGATCGAACGCAATATGTTTGTCGACGGTGTACACGCTGTGGCGTACACGCGGAGGCGTACACGCGGTAGCGTTCGCGTAGAAAAGGGGAATCGTAACGCTATCCCTTCGGGAGAACCGTGAAAACGTGGTTTCGTTCGTTTTCAATGAAAAAGGGAAGCCGGTATTGGCGATCGAACACGTCGACGAATAACGATCGCGTGGAAAACGAATCTTATCGGAGGAAAATTTGCAGGAATTGTCGGTCGGCTCGGAGGAGGATTTGGTCGTGGTGCCGAACATACCGATGCTTTCGGCCACCACCCAGTCCAAGAATGCAGCGCGTTTCTTGAGGCTGGCGATAGCCTCGATCATGGACATACTGAACATAAAGCCGTTCGTCGAGGTTTCGATCGGTCAACTGCTCTGGGGCTACGAGGACCCGTTGCTCAGGTTGGCCAAGGACGTGGTTTCGAAGGATCAAAAGTTGCCGTACGATCAGTTCGGTTTGTTGTACGGAAAGAACGGGACAACGCCCGACTGGTATACCATCTACACCGGCCAAGGAGACATCGGTAAATACGGAATTCTGGACAAGTGGAACGGAAAGAGCAGCCTGGGCCATTGGACCACGGCGGAGTGCGACAGCGTCGCTGGCAGCGACGGAAGCATCTTTCCGCCTCGCATCACCAAACAGACGGTGCTGAAAGTGTTCGACAAAGATCTTTGCAGGGCATTGCCCCTGGTGTTTAAGGTAACGCGTGGTCGCAGCAGTAAAAGTAGGGGCATCCCCTCTTTCAGCATCGAATCGCTCGTTCGCACGTGGTCGTTTGACCGATTCGTTTCAGGAGGAGGTGACCATCGCTGGCGGAGTACCCGGGTATAGGTTCGTGCCCGCGAACGGCGCGTTCGCTTCTCCGAACAGATTGGAAACACAGCGATGTTTCTGCCCAGCGGGACCACCTTGCGCTCCCGAGGGAACCTTCAACGTCTCGCTCTGCCAGTACGATTCGCCGGTGTTGCTCAGTTTTCCGCATTTTTACCTTGGTAAGATGGCCGATCTACGATACTCGGCGTTAACATACGTATATCCGTGCTCGTTACGTCCGCGTCCGTTATCTCGTTGTATCTACTGCCCCGCTCCGGCTCGTCGTACCTCTCTCGCTCTGGCAAACACGAATTCACAGACGAATTCGGTCGGCGCGGGGCCGGTGGAGCGCGCGTGAGAACTTTTCTCGCTTGGGGAAATCGTCGGCGGTACATAGGTTGAATACGGTTTTGAATACGGTTGATGAAATCGAGCAGGTTTCGCGAGCTGGGGGGCCGAAGAACCGTGGCTGAGAACTCGCGGTCCGTGCACGATCGGGCCTTTTTTTTCCCAAAACTAACTTTCACAAATGTCGTTCGAACGACGATTTTCAGCTGATCCGTCGCTTCGAGAGTCGGTAAGCGGAATATCGCCGCCCGTCGAGGAGAAACATCAATTCTACATCGACGTTCAACCGATGATGGGCACATCATTGAGAGCGAAAGCAAGAATTCAGATAAATCTAGCGGTGAAGCAAGTACGGGACATTAAACACGTCGCCTCGTTCCCGGATATCGTTTTCCCGATCATGTGGTTCGAAGACGTGAGTATATCGATCGCATACCGCGTTCGATCGTTTCACCGCGGACACGATCATTCGAATCGTTGTTTCTATCGGTCGGGACGGATCGATCGCGTGAAAAGAAGCTACGACGGGGGAGCGATGATTAGCCACGACGACAGTGACGGTGACAATGGCTGAAGCGATGATGCCGATACTCGTTACGCGGCTAAGTATTCGTGACGGTAATATGGAAGGAGTACGCGCGGTCGCGTCGTTCGACGCCTCTACGCGTGATTCATTTCGATGGAATGACCGTTCGTGTCGATAATTCAGTATGTACGCACTGTTGCGGTTGTCGCCTCTCTCCATGCTCGTCGTCGTTGCTTTGTCGTAGCTATAGCGTCCTATTATCGATGGTTTATTGCCGCTACGTTATCACGCTTTCGGTCGAATGACACGACGGCCACCCGGCCAGAATCGATCGCGCCGCGCTAACGATGTTATTCTGCATTCTTTCGTTACGCAGGGTATCGACGAACTTCCGGCAGAGATGCGAAGCCTGATGAAGATGGCCGTGGACGTGCCACCGATAGCTCGAGCGGCGGTATCCGGAGCTCTGGCAGCGATAGGAGCGATCGTTTTGATAGGAGCGCTCCTGTGCCTGGCGCGCGCCGCCAAACGACAAGAGAAGCTACACCTCACCAATCCGTTGCCGTCGAACGCGACCGCGGGCAAAACCGGTCAGCTGAACCCGGCTTTCCAGAATTCATCGAGTTCCAAGTAGATCGTCCGGTTGCTCGGTCGACCGTTTCTACGTCTTGCGATCTCGACCGTGTACGCGTTATGTTTTCACCCTGGCAATTTTCCAAGGGATACACAACGATCGAGAGAGCGAGAGACGTATAGAGAGAGATATATAAATGAGAGAGAGAGAGAGAGAGAAACAATTAAGATCGCTGCGTAAGAATCGTTTCGGTCTCGAATCGCTGTCGTTATCGTTGTCGCGTCGTTGCCGTTGTCGTTGTCGTTGTCGTTGTCGTTGTCGTTGTCGTTGTCGTTGCCGTTGTCGTTGTCGTCGTTCATATTCCCTCTCAGAGAAAAGGGGAGAGAGGGCAATCACGTTGTTTCGCGTAACGATAACGTTTACCTTTTACGAGGACTTTCGCCGGATAGTATAACGACGGCCGGCCGTTTCTCGCTTTGTTCGCTCGTGTATTCCACTCGAGCGATACACCTCGGTTTCCACCGAATCGTTCGCGTCTTTGTAGATTCGTGCGAATTAAAGCGAACGAGGTAGGAAAGCTAGGCGGAAAAGACGGAAGTACGCATCGAAGTTTCAACGTGTTGCGTGTCGTGTGCGTGTACGTGTGTGCGCGCGCATGCATACGCGCGTACAGGAAGAGAAGAGCAATTACGAGAGCGTGCGAAGAGGAGAAAGGAATTAGGAACAGAGGTGGGGTGTAAAAGTAGTAGGAAGAAAGTGCGGACGAATTTCTATCGTGGAACGAGCTCCATCGTCCGGAGGAATCATCGTCATCGATGGCCGATTTATCGAAGACCGTGTGCGTCAGCGATCGATAAAGATTCTCGTCTCTCGTTACCGTACAAGAGAAAATCCTTCCGTCCAACGTACACTCGATCGAGTGTGCGAGATCAGACGCGAGCCAAGTCGTCGTCCTCGGACTTTGACGTACCTGGTGGCCGTCGAGATCTAATTGTTATTCATTTACCTTCGTTTATTTGTATTTCGTTGTAAACACGTTATTCGAGATAGACTACGGTTAGATTTCTAGATGAATTTAGTTTTTTACGATGCAGTAAAGGGGGTGGAGAGGAGGTGCGGGAGAGGTAGAGAAAGAGAGAGAGGGAAAGCAGAAGAAGGGGGAGAAATTGGAGGAGGTGGAGGAGGAGGAGGAGGAGGAGGAGGTGGAGGAAGACAGAAATATAAAGTAGCCAAATAGTTTTGAAATCGGATCGATCGGAGACGATTTCGAACGACGTCGTGGAAATTTACAATAAAACCGCGTGCGACAAGTATTTGTTTACCGGTTGATTTCGCGGATAAAAGTCGGTCGATACGGTCGCGAAAGCTATCGCAGATGTTGCGATAGATGGTTAAACGTTCGCACGAACGTTCGCGATCGTAGGAGACGGGAAAAACGACGAAAACGTTTATCTGGTTTCTTCGAAGTTGTCGTCGGATGCGACCTAGGTTATCGGTACGCCGAAACGCGGAGAGGCATCGAAGCGAAACGCGCGTGGTACTCGCGGCTGCAACCGGCCTTTGTTTGTTTTTTTCGAAGCGATTTTCCTTGGATAATCGACAAACGCGCTGACAAGCACACGCACGTGAATTCGCGTGTATAGCTGTTACGATACGATCGCGGGGGGAGTATGGGAGTAGAGCGAGGATAATGATTGGACTGTAGCGACGATCGCGCGATCCGAGCGCGCAAGAGCGACCTCTTTGCACGATCGCGCGATCGATCTTTATTTGAACTGACGCGAATTAGTCGGGGCCCGAGGTCGGAGCCGAGACAAGGGATCGGTGGTATATATTAGCCGAACACGGACAAGGTAGGTAGCTAAACTGTCAAAGCCGATCGAGTTCGGTTCGATCGACGACCGGTTTCGCGTCGTTCGATTCGTCTTCTCTCTTCAAAGCGACGAGTAAAGCACCGAACGAGATGACGACACCGATCAGGCTGCACCATTGAAATCCGGCCTCGATGGCGTTCACCAGGTAGTGACCGCGATAAAATATCTGGCGAATCGATTCCGGCAGATCGTCCATTCTGGTGTCGATCCAGATCAAGGGCAGGATCGTGCCGTCTTCGAGATTTCCCGAGAACGGCATGCCAACCGCTTTTCGTACTTCTAGATTCAGCTGAAATCTCATTCTGGTAGCCACTGTAACGCCCAAACGCTGAAACGAATAAGCTCGCGTAAGCCGCAAAAACGAGTATCCGCGTAAACGGTTGGTAAGGACGCGCGTAGCGTCGCAGATCGAAATACCTACCGAATGCAGATCCACGTAGCTATCGTGAAGTTCCTTTCGGGGTGTCAGTCCTTCGATCTTCTTGAACAAGGACTCGTCGCCCGAGTAAAAATGGGGAAAGGAGACGATCAACGGTGATCCGAGATTGCAAGCGGAAACGTTCAACGTTCCAGCTGGAGGGCATATTCTGTTGATCGAATCGTACGATTCCTTCGGGCAAAAACACGAGTCTTTGCCACGGCTCGACGTGAAAACGTTGCTAGGTAATTTGTACCTATGGTAATTCGATCGATGAATCGTTTAGAGCGACGACACTTTTGCTTTCGGATCGGTAAGTAAGGGTTTTTTATTCGACTAGGAAGGAACGGACTAGGAATGGAACAGCACGGAGACGAGGGAGTAAGAACTGACCTTAAAGTGGGAATACCGTTGGAGAAGCTGCGACCCTCGTAACGAAACGGCAATTGCCTGCAAAACTCTTTCGCGTAGATGTAAAGCGTGGCGTTCGGCTGTTCGATCCAGTCCGGTGGAAACATGCTGCCGTCGGTACCGTAGATTCGGTCGCATTTCTCGTCATCCCACACTCGATGACTTTCGCGTCCATTGATTCGCTGGATCAGCCCGAGATTGCGAAGATCGTCGATTCCCGTGTGCATCGTGATGCGATCTCCGTTCAAGCCGCTTCTCTGCAACACGCCACGGCGTATGGAACAGCGTATCGAACAGACGGTTGCGCCGCATAAACGCAAATAATACGTACGAATGCCAGAATTCCAAATTTATCGTAGGGTAGGACCTTTCGCGACGGTAGAAACCGTTTGCCCATTTCGAACAGTTCGTCCTCGTAGCCCCAAAAGAATTCGCCGACCGGCAATTCGAGAAACGGTTTCGCGCGTAACTTCAATCCAGCCAGAAGCATCGTGAAGCCGATTTGCAGCAGGTAGTTGAGATCTCGGGAATACGCGAGCGTCGACATGAGCAACACGTTCGGTACGATCACCTTCTGACTTTCCGATTTCCCGGCGATCCATTGAAAGCTCCTCTGCTCCTGATACGTGACCGTTCGATTCTCGTCGAGACGGACGTTCGCTCGGCTGAAATTCTCTCGATAGACGAACGGGCCAACCTCTTGCACCTTCAGCTTGCTCGCGTTACCGCTTTCGAACTCGTGCACGTTCGTATAATTGAAAACGTAAACGTTGACTCGAAGGCCGACCGGCGGCCGTTGCCACATAAGAAACGTCGGCGTACCGTTCCGTAGCTCGAGATTCGAGAGAATCGCATCGCGAAACACGTTCGTGCACCAAAACAGAACGAACGTCGCGAGACTGATCAACGCGGCGAATCCGTATACCAATCTGGCTCGCCGTTTTTGCGATCCTCCGTTCAAGTTTTTTCGAATCGCCCACGCTACACTCTTCTCTCCCATGGTGCCACCTTCGCCGCGTTCTTTCGATCGCTTCTACTCGAGTTCGAAGTTGGCGCGCTCGCGCTTCCAAATCAACCCAGCGTCCCGCTCTCGATTCCGTCTAGCCTTTGCTACTCTTCGATTTCAAAGTCGCGCACCCTTTCTCTCGTCGAACGACGAACGCCAGCAGCCTTTCTTTCCGATGCGAGACGCTGCGTTCCGTTGATTTTCGACGCGTTTTCCACGCTTTACTGAGCTTTACTTCCACGTTTCCGCGGAACGTTCACGACGACGTACAAAAATCTCCCCACCTTTCTTCGATTCATCGATAACCTCGTCGTAGCGGCGATGACCCCCGTTCGCCGCCAAACTTGGGATATTCTTTGAATCCGTGCACAGACCATCGAAAAACTTCCTCTCTGCCTTGCCCCGCGTTTTACATACCCAAACCTATCGCGCCTATCGCGCGTTTCCTTCTTTCCCTCCTTTCCCTTCTCTCCCTTCTCTCCCTTCTTTCCCTTCTTTCCATTCGATTATTTTCTTCCTTTTATCTCTCCTTCCCTCCCTTCCTTTTTCCCGAACGCGACAGTGGCCGCATATTCGCGCGCGTTTATTTTTCTGCATCCCGTTTGGCCCAACCCTGCGCTCCGTAACAACGGTGGCTGTGCCGAATTAGGATCAGATCCCGCGTGCTTCGTCCGCCAAATCGATTCGCGGCCACTCAGCTACCGTTTATCGCTCGTAGACGAAAAAAGGCTCGGATGACGATCGACGATAACACCCAACTACCGTCGCGAGTTGCGACGCGACCCGTCGGCCCACGTTTCTCGTCCGACGCCTGTAGCCTGATCGCCGCCGTGCCAACGGCAACTGCACGGATCTAAAAATTCGTTCAAGGGAACGAGATATCAGACGGTCGGGTCGCGTTTCATCCGATCGATCGAAACGCGCCGCCAATTCTCTCCGCTTCCACGCAAATCGATTTCAAATACGTCAATACGTTGAAGCGACGCGACGCAAACGATTCCAACTTATCGCGAGTGTTTGGCATGTTGTGACTGGCAGATGCCCTTTTCACCCGCTTCTGCCGCGATGTCTCGCGTAATATTGTCTTTACCATTCGCCTTTTAAGCGCGGACGTAACGATACTCGTACGTACGGTAGCTGCGACCCGAGGCTCCGATTTTTATCCTCCCGTCTTCTTCGTGCGAACACGATTACGTAAGAAACTGGCGAGCGCGTTACTCGACTCGCTAAAACGACGACGAGTTTACCGAAACGGCGATCGTCTTACAAACGTCTCTCACTTGTCGCGCTTCGATTTCACAGTTGCAACAAAGTATCGGTCGACTGCAATCGCGTTATACCATCCCTTACCACGCGTTCCTCCCTATCTATGCTCGTACGACACGCTATTCGCCAAATCGTTTATCGTTCCTCTTCCTTCCTGCGATACGTCCGAACGATATGAAACACGCGTCGGAGATACGTACCCATACCAACGTACGTATTCGTTGCGAACGTACGTAGTAAATAAGGATCGAAAGTTTGCGGGATCTCGAATATCGAAAGAGAGCGGTAAATAAAAATCGCTTGGAATTGGAGAAATGGGCGTAGAAAATGAAAAAAAAACTCTCGATAATCGGACTCGAATCGTCGTGATGCAGATTTCCGCGCGACAGCGATAATTCGAAAAAAGCGAAGCTGGCGTGCTTTCATTTTCGCTTTTGACTATGTTCGGCTGTTGAAATTTTTTTGGTTGTTGGAATCTTTCGTCAAGTACGATCGTTGTCGTCGCGCGAACAAATTTTGCGCGCCATCTAATCAGCACGGAACAATTTCCCGTCGTTTGGCACGCGACGCGCTGCCCTATATAAACGCGTATCTAGCACGCAAGTACGGTGTATTAACCGGTTGCTCGTATTAACCGTCGATACGCGTGTATACGGATAGATGGAGCGGAAGCTTTCTATAGTTCTGGATAGATGGCGATAAACGTCCGTCGTTAACTCGAAGTAGATGCACGTAGTAAGAAGGTATCGTTTTTCGGTGTCAAAGAAGACGAATGTCTGGAGAAGAAAATATTTGCTCGTTTTCCAGAGGACGAACGTGTTTGCCGTCCGTGTGTCGCGTAATCGATTCGCTAAAGAGCGCACGCGTGCCGCGATAAATTTCGCTTCTCGGTAATTTCTGGCCGATCGTATCGTGCAAGCTTGTCTCGCCTAACCTCAAAGTTTGCCGTGGCTTTGCGACGAAACCGGTCGATCGGCGGCGTATCGTGCGTGTTTCGTTAGGACGAGGAAGACGTAAATAAGGAAGAAGGAAGGAATCGATCGATCACAGCGATAACGGTCGTGCCGTGAAAGCTTTGGCCCCGAAAGACCCGATGACGAAAATGAGTTCGCAGCAAAGTCCGGCCGCGTTGCAATCGGCGGTGGATCGCGAGAAAGTTTACGCGTGGATAATCGAATTGTCGAATTCGGAGACGAGAGAGAACGCGTTGCTGGAACTTAGCAAGAAACGAGAGGTCGTGCCCGATTTGGCTCCGATGCTTTGGCATTCGTTCGGAACGATCGCGTCGCTGCTTCAAGAGATAATAAACATATATCCCGCTATCAATCCAGCCACTCTAACCGCGTATCAGAGCAATCGAGTGTGCAACGCGTTGGCTCTGTTGCAGTGCGTTGCCAGTCACCCGGAAACCAGATCCTCGTTTCTGCAGGTGAGTTTACGCGCGTACTAATATATATATATACTTGCGCATGCTCCGTTCTTCGACCATTTTCTTTTTTTCTTTCTTTCTTTCTTTTTCAGGCTCACGTACCGCTGTTCCTATATCCGTTTCTGCACACGGTCAGCAAGACCCGTCCGTTCGAGTATCTACGATTGACCAGTTTGGGAGTGATAGGAGCTTTGGTAAAGACCGACGAGCAAGAGGTGATTACGTTCCTGCTCACTACGGAAATTATCCCGCTTTGCTTACGCATCATGGAAAGCGGCTCCGAATTAAGCAAGACGGTGGCTACGTTCATCCTGCAGAAGATTTTGCTCGACGATAGCGGTCTTTCCTACATCTGCCAAACGTACGATCGATTCAGTCACGTTGCCATGATTCTAGGAAAGATGGTCTTATCCTTGGCCAAAGATCCTTCCGCCAGGCTGTTGAAGCACGTGGTCAGATGTTATCTCAGACTGTCGGACAATCCGAGGTAAGAAGGCGAACGAAGCAACGAACCAACGACGAAAACTATACATCTGTTTATCGTTCGATAGGGCATTGCTGGCGCTCAGACAGTGTTTACCCGACCAGCTGAGGGACAACACGTTCGCCACCTGTCTGCAAGAAGACGCGTCTACGAAACATTGGTTGAATCAGCTTTTAAAGAATTTAGAGACCGGCCCTCAACCCGTGCCTCCGACGCAACCGGGTCAACAGGATCCTAGAACTATCGGCTTGTCGCCTCTTGCTTCTTAGACCGTGCTCGCCTCCCAGAGTCGAGACGAAACACGGATACGCCATCGTCAGTTACGCGACCGCAGTCTGTCAGACGGCAGAGTGTCGGCCGAGCGATAGATCCGAATACGAAATGGATCGTCGTCCCATGTCGCCTCGTGGGACGTGATGTGGGATTACCACCGCGACGAGTGGTGGGAAACTCGATACGACGGTGAAATCTAAAAACAGACGGAGAAACGACGAAACGTTGCCATTGGTGGAAGAGAAAGGATGGTGGCCTTCGAGATACGGAATCGACAGTCTCCGAACGAAACGATAGGAGAAACCGTGGCCGTGTTCTTCTTCCGCATATCTTTTTTCCTTCTCTACTTTTCCCTTTCGCTTCCTCCTTGCGTACCTTTTACCCCCATTTCGACGAACGCCCTCTACGCTTGTAATTATTCTTTGTACGAAGGTTGTAAATGGAAAATACAAAAAAATATACGTGTGTATGTATGCTTGCTCTTGTGTATATATGCGTACATATATACACGCGCGTCTGTACATCTCTATTTTGCGTTTATTTTGTCTGTTTTTTAATCGCGAAAATCGTAACGGCTCCTGCATCCGACGATACCCATTCGAACGCTGCTTCAAGCTGTGGTCGCGCCACCACTTTTCCGTCCGTCCATTTTCTCGAGTTCCGTGACCACGTCCTCCTGAAAATACCGAGAGAACGGAGAAAATGAGATGTATCGGGTAGGAGAAGACCGCGACCAGGTCGTACCTGTTGCCGTTTGGCGGCGATCGCGACCGAATCGCGCAACAGACCGTGAATAACGGGCGTGTAGAGCTTCTCATCGCCCGGCGTGCGTTTGTTCGGCCCCGTGATCCACGAGACGAGCAGTCCGACGAGTATCGCTGTTATACAGCCGAGCCACGTGTACCAAAGATACGACATTCTGTAGAGGAAGAAGGGTGGTTCCCTGGAAATAGGTAGAACGCGAGAATGTATCCGGCCGACCGAAGGAATCGACTATTTTCTCACTTGATCGCGGTTTCGACGACCAGCGTAAAATTCGTAGCCTGACTCTTGAGCGATTCCGGACATCCGTCGATGGACACTGGCTTGGTCGGGAAACGAATCTCTCCACTGGATATGGCTGCCTGAGTGCCGAACGAGATCCAAGCGACCAAGTTCAAACTAACAAACCCGCCGACCAACGCTCCCTGCGACGTCATCGATTCGGGTAAAGGCGGAATGTCGCGCGAACGGAGGAAACGTTTCAAGGTTTATCTTACCGCGGAATTTGCGAGCGGGAAAAACATGCCCAGCGTAAAGACTCCGAGCAACGGTCCCGCTGTGATCCCCGACAAGCTTTTGGCAGCCTGACAACGAAACCAGAACGCGTGTACTCGCGACGAATAGAAACGCGGCGCGCGTCGATCCGCCAATCCCTACCTGAATCAATCCGCTGAGTTTCTCGACGAGGTAAACGAGCGTCACGCAAACGGTCCCCATCAACAGCACCGTCAGCTTCATCACTCGACTGGCCGCCACTTCCGACAGAGATATTCGCAGCCACGGTTTTATCATGTCCTCGTAGATGACGCCAGACATGGAGTTCAATCCGGTTGACATGGTGCTAAAAGGAAACAGAGACGACGATCTCTTCCCTTCCCTTTCTCTGTATGTTTTTTCTATTTTCTTTTCTTTTCTTTTCTCTCGCTTTCTCGACACGTTCAAACGATACGTGCGAATGTACCTGAGCGCCGCGCTAAACACCCCCGCGACGAATAGTCCAGGCAGTCCTGGAATCGACTCGGTCATCTCCATCACGAAAAACGGTAGGAGTTGGTCCGATTTTTTTATTCGCTGTAACGCGTGAATTCGTTTCGCTGTATTTGGTACAAGAAGAAGAAAGAAGGGGCAGAGATGGATCCTGTACCTTGGTCTTGATAGGGTCGCAATCGTAGAACGCCGCAAAGATGACGATGCCGGTGTAGCAGCTCAGCGAAACGATGCTGATTATACCGATCGCCATGATCGCGATCGTTCTAAAGAAGGCAAGATTACGGATCTCAGCGAACACGAGGCAGATAGGAAAAAGGATAGAGACGACTCACACGTTGGCCCTCTTCAAGTTGGACATGGCCAAGCATCGTTGCACCATCGATTGATTCACGGAACAGCTGGCCAACCAGTTGAAGTAGTTACCGACCACGACGGTCCAGAAGGTGTGTCTCGTCGTTGGATCAAAGTCCATACTGTGGATCGGGCAATACGAAGAGTAAAAGGAAGGAGCAGTCGTACGATACAGACAAGAGTAAATCGCTTACTCGAAAAATTCGATTCGATCGGTGTCGCGATTTCTCCTCCAAACTTGTTCGAATCCGCCTACTTGGTTCGTACCGATTATCGCAATCGCTATCACTCCGCCGAACATGACGATCGTCTGAATCGCGTCGGTCCAAACAACCGCTTTCAAGCCACCCTGAAACAACACAGAGACACGCTCGTCCACGTTTTTCTCTCGAGTCGGTCGATCGTGTTCTTACCAAAGTGGTATAAAATATGCAAACAACGCAGACTAGCACCGCGATCGCGTGCAGGTTTATTCCAGTGACTTGATTGAACGCCACCGCGGGAACGTATATCACGAGGGGGATATACAGCAACTGCAACGAAACGCCAAACGTTTCGCTTTAATTCGTCCTTCCTCTCTCGCGTACGCACGCACGCACTCACACAACTCTTGCTCGGTCTTACCATTTTTATGACAAACATGACGGAACCCATGAGTCGAACGGCGCCGTTGAACCTCAGCTTGAGATACTGCGAATCAACGAAATTCAAAGAAAAGGATCAGCGAACGCGACGTTTGACTAGAGGAGGAGCGGTGGTGTCCGCGTTACCTCGTAAGACGAAGTGATGCCGAGACCGTAAAACACCGGTAGATAGACCATGGTCATCGTCAACGAGACGAACAAATCGGCGATCACCACGCACCAGTACTGCGTTCCGTAGACGTACATCTCGGCTGGTAGACCGAGAATCGTTATTCCCGATATGTAGCTGAAAAGACGAAAGAAAATTGATGGTCGAAGAAGAAACGAAGAGGAGAAGAACGGTGGTGGATCGTTTCTTCCTATTACCTGGCTATCAGCGACATCGTTATAGGGAAGATGGACATGTTTTGTCCGCCCACCAAGTACTCGCGAACCGCGTCCTCGTTTTTTCGCGACTTGTACGCCTGATATACGCCGATGATAACCGAGATCGCCAGCATTCCGGCAAACACCACACAATCGATCGTATCGAACGACCTCTGCGTCGAACCGCCGCTACCGTCCATCGTTGCCGGCGCTCTTTGCTTTCCTTTCGCGTCGATCTCGGTGTCTCGCCACCGATTTCACCGGTATCGCTCGACGATTCACACAGCGACTTTCGAAGCGAAGAAGAGAACGAAGGAAACGGAGCGAGAAGCACGTGGCTGAAGAGAACGGTCGCTGCTTCGCTTCTAAGTCGGGAAACGGACGAGGAGCGCGTCGCTTAAACGGACCAGCTCGGAGACACGATTGAATAATTGGAGATTCCATCGTTATCGTTCCCACTCCGCTTCCTCCGTTACCTATGCTAACTTCCTCTTCTCTCCCTCTTCCTCGTGCTCGTGTGCCACCGAGCGCGCGGCCCAGCCACGAGACGGCAACGCATTTAACGAAATTGCTGTCCGCCCGCTGTTCTCTCTGTTTACCCGCCCGATTCCGTTTACCTTCTCTCGCGTATCGTTGTTTTCCCGCCCGCGACCCGCGTCTTTCCCCCCGCGATCGATCTCCGTTTTTCCGCAACGACCTCGCGTTCTCGCCGCGATCGGCCACTCCCTACGTCCACCGGCGTATAATCCTGCGGGTCAGATGCTTTCGTTCGTCGAATCGCGTTCGTCGCACGCAGGTTGCTTGCCTCGCTGGCTGATTCTTCGACGGTCGACGCACAGCGGAACGGTGGAAGGACGCGCGATAACGACGATAACGACGACGTTGACGGTGGCGATGACGGTCATGATTCGCGTGCTATGCACGATCAGCCTGTTCGCCACCGTTCTGTCCAATTCCGTCGAACGTTCTCCGCGTACGACTATCGGGGACGGTCGGGTCCGGTACGCCAACGTGACGGGCGAGCTGCTGCTGGGAGGTCTGTTTCCCGTGCATCGTAAAGGCAACAACGGCAAGAGTTGCGGCGAGATACAGGTGAGATACGAGGGCGAATCGCGGGCAGCTGATGTCACCTGGTTCGAACGTTTATTCGCAGGGGGAAGACGGCGTTCAACCGTTGGAAGCGATGCTGTACACGATCGAACGTATCAACGAGAATCCGCGGATACTTCCGGGTGTGCGGCTCGGCGCGCTGGCCTTCGACACCTGCGATCACCCGATCTACGCTCTGGAGCAAGCGTTCTACTTCGTGAAGGGTAAGCGAGGCGCGCGATCTCGCGGTCCACCCCATTCGAGAGCGTCCATGTTCGTAGGTTTCATGGCGCGTGAGAACCGGTCCGGCGAGGAGGGATACCGATGCGCGGATCGCAGCGTGGCAAAGTTCTTAAACGGGGAGTTCGAACGCGTGGTCGCGGTGCTCGGCGCTCAATCGAGCTCCGTCACCATCCAGGTTGGTAGCATCGGCCGTCGATGAACGCGCGCTCCAACCACTCGAGATCCAACGGTTCGCAGGTAGCGTCGGTGCTGGCTCTGTTCCCGGTGCCGCAGATCTCGTACATGGCCACGTCGCCGTTTCTCAGCAGCAAGGAGAGATTCCCACGGTTCTTCCGCACGGTTCCGAGCGACGTGAACCAGGCGCGAGCGATGCTGGAAGTTCTTCGGTGAGTCGGCATTCCACGCTCCTTCTCCGTCCGACTTACCTCGATTCGTTCGATTAATCCGTTCGACGACGTTTCCGCAAGCCGGTTCGAATGGTCGTACGTGTCGGTGGTTTACACGGACTCGGAGTACGGAGACCACGGATACGAGACGCTGGTTTCCTTCGCCTCGGAGTACTCCATATGCTTCAGCGCTCCGCATCGGATCAGCGAAGATCGTTTCACCGACGACGATTACGACAACGTGGTGCGCACGATCGCCGAGAAGACGGACGTCCGAGGTACGTATCTCGAGTCTATGCTCTGAACGAGAGCGATGCGGCGTACGACGTACACGTACGACGGAATGTCGCAGTGGTGGTATTGTTCGCGGAAAAATCGACGACTCTGCGGGTGCTGGAGGCGGCGAGACGCGTCGGCGTGGGCTCGCGATTCGTTTGGCTGGGCAGCGACTCGTGGCCGGATAATCGCGACGTGGAGACTCGAGAAACCGCGATGTTGGAGGGTGCTCTCGCGGTTCAACCGTTGTACGCGCCGCTCTCCGGCTTCGACGAATACTTTACGACGTTGACGCTCGACCACGAGCGCAGCAATCCTTGGTTTCGAGAGTTTTGGCGAACCTACCACAACTGCACGGACGAGTTCGAGGCAACGACGATCGCTGCCACTCTGCCCGGCAGGGTAAGTCTTTACATCGACCAGGTAAACGAGACGGAGGTAAATTAAACAGAGAGAGAGGTGCCGTTCGAACGTTTTCTAGCGGCATGTCGATTGCCAAGATCCGAGATTAAAGATCGAGCGCAGCACCGGCTACAAACAGCGGAGATTTCTGCATTTCGTTCGAGACGCTGTATACGCGGTGGCTCATGCTCTTCACAACATGCGAACAGAGGTTTGCGGCCAAGGTTCGATCGGACTTTGCGACGAGATGCGTCCTCCGAACATGGACGCGTTCTTCGAATATCTAACCAACGTATCTTTCAAAGGTAAGATTATCGTTATTCTCCTTCCTTCCTTATTCTTCGTCTTATTATTATTATTATTATTACTATTATAATTATAATTATTATATTGTATCTGCGGGCTGTACGCTCTACGGTATACATCGTTTGTTACAATATGAAAAGTAGTTTTACCTTCGGAGATGGGAGGGCGAGGGCACAGCTAAACGTAAAGTTCCATAAGAACTACAATTTCAGACGAAGCTGGCAACGCATTCGAATTCGTGGATGCGGTCGACGGACCTCCGAGATACTCCATCCTGAATTATCAGCGCAAGGCAAACGGTTTCTATCACTGGGCGGTCATCGGCAACTACACGCGTAAGATTACTCTCTGTCTCTCTTCCTCTCCCCACTCCTCTCTCTCTCTCTCTCTCTCTCTCTCTCTCTCTCTCTTCTCCGTGAAACCGCGAGTAGAATCAGAGAGAGAGAGAGAGAGAGAGAGAGAGAGGAGGGGGAGAGAAAGAGACGAATAAACGGAAAGACGCGTACGGGGTTGCACGCAGTGAACGAAAACGGGCAAGCGGTGTTGCGGCTGGATCGGGACAAGTTGTGGTTTCGAGACGAACAACCCGGCGATTTTCCGACGTCGACGTGTTCCCGGCCGTGCGGCTCGAATCGAATCATGGTGAGAAGCAAAGAGGACCCGTGCTGCTGGAGGTGTCAAAGCTGCGGTTTCTATCGGTACAAGGTGGACGAGCTGAGATGCGAAGAGTGCGTCCCCGGCACGATTCCGACGAAGAACGGATCCGGCTGCGAACCTATTCCCGAACAGTTCGTCGACTACTCGAATCCGTGGGCGATCGTCGCGATGACGGTAGCCGTTTCCGGTAATCTCCGTTCGTCGGCCTGTCGCCGCGTCGACGATCGGAGGACGAGAACGTTGACGGATTCGCGTTCCGTTCGCAGGTATGGCATTGACGGCGTTCGTCTGCTCGGTGTTTTGGATCTATCGGCACACGCCGATGATCAAAGCGTCCGGTCGAGAGCTGTCGTTTCTGCTGCTGGTCGGTGCGTTCGGCTGTTTCTCGATGACGTTTGCCGTGGTGTCCAAGCCAAGCGTGGAAAGTTGCGCCGTGGTCCGATTCGGCATCGGATTCTGCTACACCATCTGCTACGCCGCGCTCTCCACCAAGATCAATCGAATCCACAGGATATTCAACGATCCCGGCCGCAGTCCCCGCAAACGACGGTAAATTTCGATGGTAACGCGCGATGGTAACCCGTAGTAACGCGATTCCACGCGTGTCCACAGGTTTACCAGCCCGAGATCTCAGCTGACGATCGCGTCGATTCTCGTTCTGGTGGAGATCGCGTTCGACGTCGGCTGGCTGCTCAAGGAACCACCGGCGATCCAGCGCTCGTATCCCAGCAGGGACGCGAACGTAAGAGTGTGTCGAGGCTCCGAAGACGGCTCCTACGTGATCGGTTTGATCTACCCGTTCCTGTTGACCGTCGCGTCCACGTTCTACGCGATCAAGACGAGAAAGTGCCCGGAGGGATTCAACGAGACCCGACGCATCGCGTTCGCCAATTACGCGACGATCGTGCTGTGGCTGGCGTTCGTGCCCCTCTACTTGGCCTCCACGAGCAACGTCGTCAGGGTGATTACTCTGGCGTTGTCGCTGTCGCTGAACGGATTGGTCCAGCTGCTCTGCCTGTTTCTACCCAAGGTCTACGTGGTGTTGATCAAACCGGAGAAGAACACGAGGGAGTTGGTGATGGCCAGACACTCGTCTCACCCGACGACGCCCGGTACGCCGATCACGCCGGAGCTCGTGTCCGCCTCGCCGTCGTTCGTCGGCGATCGATCGAAACCGGTCGTCGGCGATTCTCTCCGGTTCGAGCAAATTTCCGCCTAACGCGCCGCTAGATCTATCGGTCACCTCGTTCCAACATACACGATGATTTCTGTGCATCGACGAGAACGTTGAGTTCTTTTCTTTTCTTTTCTCACGTCAAACATTGTCACCCCTTCCTTATTCCCATCTCCGGCCCGATATCCTGCCCGTGCGGAAATGCACAAGGACGAAAGGTACACGCAAAACGGGAACGTCGTGCGTTATTGCGTTTATTGCTTACTCCGACGCAAACTACCGGATCGATAACGAAAAAAACGTCTTAAAACTAGGAATACTTGCGAACGAGCGGCAAACTTTTTCTCTTCGTTTCTTTCCTTATGTTCGCGGCTCGAGCAACCGCGACGTTTCGTTCGCTGGAAGACATCGGATTCCTGGTCGTCGACGGCCACCGGTACGGTGATCGTTCACGACGAGGAACATCGGACGAACGCTGGACGAAGAAAGATCGCGACGATTCGAATCGCTGTCTTACGACTTATTAAACTAAGATCAGCGAGGTTCGCGCGAACAGCCGAACGTAAACGATTTCTCTCTCTCTCCCTCTCTTTGCCTCTGTCCCGGGTCTCGCCGTCGATAGCGCAGGAGGAAAAGAAAAAGGAAGAGAGAGAGAGAGAGAGAGAAGAGCGCGATCGCGAAAAAGAGTAAAACTCGACGGTTGAGCATTCGAATTGAGCGTGGAGCGCGCGCTTCTCCATCGATCGGTCGGCGGGTTACGCGCCGTCGCTGACCTATGCGAAGCTCGACCCCGTTACCGTAAATCGGGCAAACTTCGCTCGAAAGGCCTTTCGTGGACGGAATGGCTGATAAGGATCCGCGGAAGGTCGCGCGCGTTCTCGCGCGGACGAGCGCGATTAAGTACGATGCTTAGAATTAACCTATGTACAGTGGCGAATCGATCGGATATCCCGTTCAAAACGAGCTCTCGCGCTTCGTTCTGTGTTGGACGGTTTCCGGGCTGGGCGTCATTGCTGGATTGTCGTAAGCGTAATCGAGAGTAGTGTCCTCGCTGGGATGCCTTCTCGACAGCGAAGTGGTGGTCGTGTTCGGCGTGGCGTTACCGGTTCCGCTTCCATTAGCGCTGCCGCTTCCGCTCGCGCTTCCGGTACCGTTCCCACCATGTCCGTTTTCGTTTTCCAAGAATCGGGAAGGAGCCACGCTCGCGCTTATCGTTGGCATCGTCAGCTTCAATCCGTTGTGCCTGGACGTGCCCGATTCCGCGTCTCGAAGCGTCGATTTACCGCGATCGTTGTTGTTGTCGTTGTCGTCGCCGCCGCCGCCGTTCGACGTTCTCTGAGAAACAAGATATCGGTTGGTACGGTCGACGCGGTGCGTTCGATCGCCAGACGGAAAAACTCGCTCGCTCTCACCTTTGCTCGTTTACCGGCGATAGCTCGACTCAGGGTGGTTCGCATCTTTTCCCATCGTTGACACTTTTGCACGTACAGGTACAGGCTCGATACGAGAGACGTAAAGGCTACAGCGATAGATATCGCCGCCAGTATCCACAATCGTTCCATCTCCCCTGCGGATCGTCAACGTTCGTTTTTTCTTTTTCTTTTTCCCTTCTTTTCTCACGACTAGGACGACGCGATCACGGTCGTTTACTTACCTCGTAAATCCTCGTATTGCTCGAGAAGAACGTATCGTTTGTCGTGCAGGTATTCTGAAATGGAAAGGCAAAGGATGAAAAGCTATTGGCCGTAGCGATATTTTCCAAGGGAGAGGTTGGACGGTTGGCTTCGGCCGGGGAAGGGAACGTCGTTGTTCGGACGGTAGCGGGGCGAGAGGCGACTAACGGCCTAAGACGGAGAAGGAGAAGGAGATAGCGGGCGAAAGGAGCCGAGAGGAAGCAAGAGCGAGGAAAGAAAAGAAGGCAAGCAGGCTGGCAGGCGAATAGGAGGTCGGCAGGATGAGTCATCGTGCACGGTCGCGTGTGTGGGAAGTGGACGGAGGGACGGTGGTCAGGTGTAAAGTCAACGGACTCGAACCCCCTTCGGGTTCAGGTGTACGACGCTCGGAAACGCTCGGCCCGCGCTACCTGGCTTTTCTTCCGATCGATCTGGAAACGTCGATGCTCGGTATCCTCGGCTCGTTCGGCCAATCGACCGAAAAAGCCGAGAAATACCGTTCCAGCCGAACAACGAAAATTACGCGAGTCGCTCACCTTGACAATCTTTGATGCACTCGTTTTGCTGATAGTTGCGACCCGTGGCGTCGCAGATGGAGGAACACGGTTTGCACCGCTTGTCGTAGGGGCTGCAATACTCGACGGTGGAGCAGCGTTGCTCGCCGCAATCGGCCCCCCCTGGATTCAAGCCGGCGATCGCGGTACCGATCGCGAGCACTGCCACCGTCAACAGTCCGATCGACGGATTCATCTCGGAGCCGTCGCGTCGTTCGATCAGCGTGGTTGTTGGAACGCGACCTTCTGCATCGCAGTCATACCGGTTCTGGAAAAGAAAGCGCACGCGCTCGCGATCCAACGCCGGACAAAAAGATATCGAACGAAGGTTCGATGCGTCGATCACGCGATGGAAAACGCGGCAAAACTATGGCCGCGAGAGATGACGCGATGCGAGCAAAACGAGCGAAACGCGGAGACGTGACTCATCGCACGCAGCGGTATCGTACGCGCGGAGAACGAACGACGACGACGACGACGACGACCAATTGGTTCGAAACGATCGCCGCGTCGCCAGCCGCGCGTCCACCGATTCCACCTCGTCGAGTTTCGATCCGAACGACAGGCAAAACCTTCGATCGCCGCGCTATGGAAATTCCGACGCGTCACTTTGCCGAGTCTTCTTCGGCGTCCGTATGCCAACCGAACGGAACTCGTGGATCGTCGCGCGACTTTGGGACTATGGCGTATCGAAGAACGCCGGACGCGACAGAGGAAGACAAAAAGAGAGAGAGAGAGAGAGAGAGGAGGAGGCAAGAAAGAAAGGAGGAGCGAGGAGGGAGAGAGAACCGGTCGGTCGTACCTGGTACCGCAACACGGATAAACGGGCCCCCGTCGTAGCGTCTAGCGAAAAGCGGAATCCGCGCGATGGAAACGCGAAATTCCGTAACTCGCGACGGAACAACGAACGATCGTAGTTGACAAACTAGGAGGACCGCGAAGACTGGCACTCGTAGCTGCGCCGACGATCGACGAGTACGTCACCGAACCGGTTTCGAGTGCGGCGTATCGCGTACAGCGGGTATATCGCGCGCGTTGTAAGTTTACAAGACGACTGACGAAACCGCTTTGCCGTCGATTCCAACCAGCTAGTGTTCGTTGCCCGGTGAGAACGGGTCTTCCATCTTCGGAGTCTATCCTCGTGCGACGACGAATCGCGCGTTACGACACCAGAGTCGATCGGTGGACGCGCGTTCGCCGTAACAGGTTGCGTTACTCGACTGTGACTTACTCGTTGCGGATGCGTCGAATTTGTTGGTCCGAGAAGACATCGATTCGCATCTCGTCGATCGCGAGGAACGAAAGCACCACCAAGAGGAACGCGATGACGTAAGAGGAGAAAACGCGAGAAGAAAGGAACGAGACGCGGAAAAGCGAGGGTCGAAGATCGGACTGCGTCGCGTCGACTGGCCGCGGTAAACTGAGGATCGTCGAGCCAACTACGACTCGCACCTGAATTCCACCTCTCCGCCGGAACGTTCCATCGATCCCCCTTCTCCTTTCCTCTCGTAGACCGAACGCGACGACGATGCTCCTCCTCCGTTTGCGACCGTTACCTGCCGGAATACCTTTTCTCAGGCGTCGTAGCCGCGCGCCGCTTACCTGTTGCGACGACCCTCGCGCCATCGGGACACGATGGGTCGTCTACGCCGAGGCGTTTCCCGCGAAAACGAGGAAGGATGAGAAGAGAAAAACAAGCCAACCGTCTTCCGTTGTTCGTTAACTTTTTATTGTTCTCCGCCCGAACGTCGAGATCTCACGGAACGCGACTCGATCGTCCGTTCTACTACCTTTCGTACAAAATATATATTTTATCGTAATTTGCATCGATAATGATCGTCTTAATATTAACGTCGTTTTGCGTACCGAGCGCCAACTCTGGCGGCTATTCTCCTCTCTCTGTCTGTCGTCGCGTCGCTGGCTACGCGTTCGCTCTCCGTTACTCGTCGACGAGCTCGCGCGCGCGTCGACGAATCGATTCGTGACAACGCGACAGGCGCGTCTGCCGGTGCAACCGTCGAGGCGTCGGCTCGAAACATCGGGATTGATCAACCGCTATCAAAGCCGATTTTCGAAAAACCGGCGATCCTCGCCGGAACGAATCCGTTCGCCGAGAGCGACGAGTGGCTCGCGAGAACGGCAGAGAAGCGCGACGCCGCGACGCTCTCGGTCCCTCGGCCAAAACCTCCTCGGGGGGGTTTTACCCCGAGCCGCGTCTCTCCTTCGTCCGTTTCTCCTTCTTCTTTCTCGTATCTTTGAACGTTCTCTGTTTCCGCCGGACGGCTATCGACGCGATTCGCGCTACGGATTCCACTTGCTGTAGCTGCAGAGGCACAAACTCCAGCAACCCGAGCGCGCGGATCGAACGTTCGCGTCGCCGGAGCGATACCCGTTCGCGATTCCGTTTGGTCGAGAGGCGTGATCCAGCGAACAGTGGGTGGCGACCAAACGCTCGTCGACGCTGACGGGCCGCTGGAATTCCTATCCTCAGATGCTCTTGTAGCTGACGGTGTAGGACGAGGCGGCGGCCGCGGTGCCTTCGGCCATCGTGCTCTCGGTCGCGGCACCGAGTCGCCGTCGATTGAGCTCGGTCGGCGACGCCGGTGAACCACCGCCATCCTCCGTCTGCGTCAACGCCATCGGAACCGGAAGCGGCAACACTTCCGGCACGCCGTTCTGCACGTAGTGGGTCAATCGCGTGGGCAAGCAGCCCGCGTTCAACTGATAAAATTCGATCAGCTGCAGCAAATCGTAGAATCGGGTTACGCCTTTGTCGAGGGTGTACAGCCAGCAGTTGCATCGTTCGTCGAAAACCTGTAACCAACGGAGATGTAAGTTACGTCGAACGCGAAACATTCGCGACAGCTCTACTCACGGGTTGAATTTGCGCGTGAAACACCTTCTCGCTGTACTTGTAGGTGAGCACGTAAGCGCCCAAATTGCTCTTGCTCTCCCTTACCAGGAACACGCTGAAAGAACACGCGAGACGATAAGATAGATAGTTTCGTGTAGTTTGGAAACCAACGACTCGAAAGCGGGAACTCGACTTACCCGTCCACCGAACCCTGGTCTCGAACGATCGCCGCCGCGATATCTCTCTTCAGGCCTCTGTGAAACCACGGTTGCAAAACGTGGATACCGTCGTCGAGTCCGTGCAGTCTAACCACCGTGCAGCCCGGCGGCGGTCTCGAGAACGGCCTCCAGGTTCGTCGCCAGTTCATACCCTCGCTTTCCGCGATGTTCTTCGCTTCCTTCGGGTCGTCCACGATTCTTCCGACGCTGCCGGTAAAATCCATGGCCACGCGAGATCGCACCGATTCCTGCGAACGCCACACTCCGTCTTACGACTTTGGATCGTTCGATCGAAACCGTGAACGAGAGGCTAAAGACTCGAGAGACCGCGAGCGAGATCCCTCCGGTATCGTTCGCCTTCTCGACGCCTTCTCGTCGCCCTCTCGTCGTGCAGCGAAAAGGAACGGGATGATTACCGCCGATCGGGAAAAGTCGGAGAGCGAGCGGAGCATGGATCGAGACAGGCGGGGAAAAGATCGCGTCCACGGTCGCGAACAACAACGGTTCGAAGAACGACTTAAAAAGCGGAAGTAGGAATCGCAAGACGAAGAGGGGATGATAACCCCTGACGCCTGTTGCTAGGCGAGCATCGAGCGGTGCGGCATGGGACGAGGCGAGACGATAGGGGACCAGACCAGACGTCGAGCCACGCGCGGATTTCGTTCGCAATCGGAATATCAGGTTTCGACTCGGTCTCGTTTTTCGCTCGGGGATGCCGGTACGTTCGAACGATCGAGCAGTTCGCGATTCCAGACTTGACTTTCGATCGGATCCGAGTAGCCGAGAGAGAGAGAGAGAAACGAGCGACAGTGGAACGGTCGAAACACCTCGCGTTCGAAATAATCGAATGAAACGGTACCTATGATCTACATGGAAAATAATAATAATACAAATACTCGATGATCGTAACGGAAAAGAAAAAGCCCTTGACACGAACAAAAGATGTACGCGCCGCCGGTTCGGTTCTCTCGGCTACTCGACTCGATCTTTGCGAATGCTCGACAACGGCTCTACACGTTCCTTCCCGTTGCGCTATCGTCCTCCTATTGCGCGCGACTATTCGCCGCGTTCCCCCAAGGTACGTCCTCGTCGATACTAGACGATGTTCGTCACAGGGGGACGACGCGAGAGGCGGTACTAGCTTATGTAACGATGCCGCACCTGCGCCCAATGCCGTTACGATATTTCCTTCGAACGGAAATACACGAGAGTCGAATGTAGGTCAACCGTGCGTTTTCGTCGACGGACACTGGCGAACGGTTGCGACGCGAACGACGATTCCTTCGGGAAAGGAAGACGCGATCTTACGAAACGAGACACCGCTGTTCGATTTCGTAATCGGCGACGACGTTGACGAGATCGACTCTTTTTTCCAGCTGCGATAAGCAACGAGCTACGTACTTCCACCATGGCCGTGTGTCGAGAGGAGAGCGGACACGACACGAAACAACGATTCGCTAAACGAGAGAAACGAATTTCCGTAGGATTGGTCGAGTCAAGCGGCAGCGCAGACGCGCGAAAACGAGAACGAGAACGGGATCGGTGGCGAGTAATCCCCGTGGCGAGAGGGTCGTCCAGCAGACTAGCTGGAAACCGGGTGACACAGCGCGACGATGCCTCGGCGGTGGCGGCAGCAGTCAGAGACGGTCGGTCGACAGGGGAAAGCAGTGGAGAGGGATGATGCGCGCGAGCGTGTCTCGGTGGTTCGGTGGGGAGGGAGAAAGAACGAAGAACGTCAAGATGCCGAGAAGAAGAAGAGGCAGAGGGGCAGAGGCAGAGGCAACGGCCAACTTCCGGATCTACTCGGCACCGGCAAACGATCGATCAACGTCGGAGAGTCGATACGGTTGTCGCGGTGGATCACGAAACGCGACAGAGAGACGACTAGTCGTCGAACGTCGGCGGTATCGATCGCGCGACGCGTGACGCGTGCACGGCACGACCATCGGTCGACGAGCGAAAGACGCTGCACGCGATACTCGCCGTACCCGGGTCCGTGGTCGAAGAGACGCACGGCGACGTACCCGTTCTCGCTCGCGTCTACCTCCTAGATGATCGATAGTCGCCGCGTAGCAACAACTAACCGCCTCGGGCTTTTTGCTCGATTTTCGAAACTCTGTTTCGACGCGACCCGCTCTCGGCCACTCTGCCGCCTCCCACCCTTTCTCTCCTCTCCTCTCCTCTCCTCTCTTCTCTCTCTGCGCTGTTCTTCGCTGGTCCCATCGCGCCCCGCTCCGCCTCGTCACGCCTCGCCGCCACCTCTTTACCCCGCCCGCTCTTTTCGCTGCATTTTTTCCCCCTGGTCGAAGATGGAATCGCGGATCGCGAGAGCCGCGACTAACCGCGCGTCGCGATGCAACCTCGATCCGAGATGATTCGCCGATCGTTTTTTGCGGACGCGCGCGCGCGATCGGCGAAAGCCTGCGGCCAGCGAAAAACTTCAACTCACATTGGATACGTTGTAGTTGACGTATCGATCCTTCGGGCTGTCGGTTTGCTCGCACTGTTTGTTCTTAAATGCTCTGTAGTTTTCCCTGAGTTGCTTGCCGTACTGTAACCAAACGAAACGAAACGGGTTAATGTCAGCCAGATTTGTTTCGACGCGCGGCTTGCTCTCGTCACCGTGGCGAAGGAAAACGGCCGCGATTCTCGCGTCTTGGTCGAAATTATCCGCGAAAGGAAACACCTCGGCATCGATCAACGGTAACCGCGCGGCCGATGGAAACCACGTTGACGCGGCTGCAAACAACGAGGCTTTCTCGATGGTGACAAAGGCGAAAAGAGGCAAAGGGGTTTCCGCGTCGAAGAGCGGAACGGGGCGAAGACGGGGCGAATCGGACGGACGAGAAAGGAAACGGAGACGGAAGTTAGGAAAGACGGCGAAGGAACGTTCGATTACCTTGGCGAGCCTCATGGCCGTTAGCCAACAGGCGCGGGATTTTTCACTGTGAAAAACGATGACCTTGAGTCCGGTTTCTCCACGCTCCGCGGTGGTTTTGGATTTGGGGGCGGTGCTGGTCGACCTGAGACAGATGCCCCAGGGGAAGGGCGCTCTGTATCTCTTCCTGGCGTTCGTGATCTTGTACACCGCGTAATCCGACAAGTGGGCGAACGGAAACGCTCGTTCGCTTTTCTGAAATCGAAATCGAAATCGTTACGTCATCGCTCGTGTCATCGTTGCTGCAACATCGATCACTCTCGTCTACCGCGCGGCGAACGTGTCCTATCTCGACCGATCGATTCTCGATTCGACCACCGGTTCGTTCGTTCGTTCGTTCGTTCGTTCGTTCGTTCGTTCGTTCGTTCGTAATTTACGATCGTTCGAGAGACGAAGGCGAATGCGTTTTGCCGATTCGAGGGGAAGAACGACGATGATCGAAAGGCATCGGACGGCAAAGACGTGTAGCCGGGATCAAATTGAAACCGGTTTGCTGGAAAGGGTAACGCCAGAAGCGCGCGAGCACTCGCGATTACAGAGATAGAGAGACGACGAGCGACAAGATTCGCGTTTCGTGCGGATAACGTTCCGTTGGGTTCCTGTTGGTCACGTGCGCCAACGTGCAACCGTCGCATCGCGTCGAACGCAAAAGAAAAAGATAAGAGCTTATCCGAACCAACGAACGGTGGCACAACTGGAAATTACGGCCAACGATCTGCCAAGTTTCAGTTTTTAGATACTCGGATCGCGAAAGATGAAACGCGTCACGGACGAAGGTGGGAAAGAGAGAGTTTTGCGGATAATACGAACGAACGAATGTGAATCGGCTGTATGTGGGCCACGCCGCCGTATTACGATTACGATAATAACGCGAGAACGTGTAACGGTAGAAGTTCGTGAAAGGGGAAACACAACGGCGAAACGGAGTAGCGAAACGGAGTAGCGAAACGCGGCACCGAGAAAAGAAAACCGTGAGTATAACGTGTAGGCGGCTGGCCGAGTAATCGGAAACCGATTAATCGGAGTCGAGTTAATTTTTCCAGATTCTTACGCGTCTTTCGTTGCCGTTATCCGCGTCGTTCTCCGCGTATAGTATATTTCGAACAAGATTCGATCGGCGCGAGACAACGAATTCGACAAAAGAGATTACTCGAACGTAATCGCTGGAATCGAGTTTTGCGAAACGTGCGTTGTGAAACAAACGCGCGATCGGTCGCTCGTTGCCACTTTTGACGCTCGAAGGATGGCTCGCGAGGACGATCGGACGATCGGACGCCAGACCGCTTAATTTCGATCAGGTAAACGAGTATCGGCGGTGCGATAGGCGCGACGTTAACTCTATTCATCGCGATTCGCGCGAACCTCGCGTTTCGACGGACTAAAGGAATTTGCAAAAATGGCTTATCCGAATCTTACCGGCTATGGTGGCAACCGACCGTTACGATCACGACGACGAAAGCGAAGACGATACCGACCGGCGCCACTGCCGATGCCAATATCGATTTCGAAATCGACGATCGTCGATGGAGAGATTCCGAATCAGAGAATGGAAAAATAGACGAACAGGCGCATAGGTAGGAAGAAAATTGGACGAGGCGATCTCGATAGAAAGTGAATCGTAACGACTGAATAACGCGGCGAGTCTCGGATCGCGCTATCGTCAGTTTGCTGATACGAAGCTCTGCGTCGTGTTTCGAAACGAGGGGGATTTCGGCACCGGCTCCGATCCGATCGGTCGTTAACGGGGTCCGCCGTAAATTATCATCGGAACCTACCCTCCGCTCGATACTTTCTCCTATCTATATATGTACGCTGGCTTCTGCTCTTTTTCCCTAACGAGAGCTACGAACCAAACGCTACGATGATATCCGATTCGATTCATCGTTCGTACGCAAATCCCAACGGACTTTGATTGGTTTATCATTGGCATTCGAGATTCTCGATAAATCGCGTGTTCGCGAATCGAGCGTCGATGGTCTGGTTTTCTAGCGGGTCGCTATCCAAACTACTGGCAAACGGTCGTAGTTGGTTGTTCTATGATGTACCCCGTCGTCGTATCGAGTTATCGCCGATCGACCGACAACGAGCAAGTAAGAGCGTACACTGGTCGAAAAATTTCATTTTCGCATCACCGTCTGTGGTCGCGTAGCGTTTTCACTTACCACCCGAGCAATGTCGAGCCACGGCAATTCGGCTTTCACGCTCGAAATCTTCGCGTAAATCCAAACGCCAAGGGAACTGGATTTCCGATCCGGCCGGTGGAAATCGACGATTTCGACGGTGAACTGGCGATACGTGTGTGTCGCGCGAACCAGCTATCCGTTACGCGATACCACCGTGTCCTTTCCGCTCGGAAATACCGACCTATCGTACCGATCGGATTTCATAGCGCTTCGCTTACAGTCGTTTCTCCTTCTTTTTCTTCTTCCCTTCTTCCTTCCTTCCTTCCTTCCTTCCTTCCTTCCTTCTTCTCTTCCTCCCCTTTCCTTTCTTCGTCCTCTCTAGCCGTACTTTTTCCTCCGCTTTCCTTCGTTTTAAAACACAAGATCCGTTTTTTTTCCTTGGATCGCAACCGCGACAGTTGCTCGTCGTCACGACCGAGCAGACGAGCACGCAACCAAAAATCACGCTCTCGTTCCACAAAATTCGTATCCTTGCCAACGATTTCTCTCGCGTCTTCTCCTCCGACTACGCGACAACGACGCGAACGAGGAGGCCTGCGAGAAAAGCGAGAAGCGGAAAATCAGATGGATAGACAGAGACCGGGTAGCCGACGGGCAAAATAAAGAAAGAGTGAGAGTGAGAGAGAGAGAGAGAGGAGTGGGGAAGGACAGGGAGAGAATGAGAGAGAGAGAGAGAGAGAGAGAGAGAGAGAGAGACAAGAGGGATGTAGGATGGGTAGGTGGGTGTAAGAACTGGACGGGGAGAAACAAGCGATGGAGGGGTGGCACACAGAGACTGAAGCGACTACCGGTAACGAGTAGACTGCGCGACGACGCTAATCGCGTTCTTTCGTTCTCCGTTGTATGTCTCGGAACGACGAACGATCGTCGTTCTGATCGACCGTCTACGGTCGACCGATGCGGTAACGAGATGGCCGATCGCGAGTTTCAAGCAACCAAGGTAACGCTGATCGTGTCAAAGAGGTAATAGACACGCGCGCGCATTACCCTTCGACAGTGTCGAAACGGCGACTGACGACTGACGGAAAGGTTTGTCGCTTGCCGGTAGCCGCCTCGTGCACGGAGACGAACAAAGATCCGAAGACTGCCGAACGATTCGACGAACGCGACCGAACCGACCAGTCAGCTGGTTTCCCGGTGGTCGCGGCAGACTGCATCGGACGTGCGCTGCTGCGCTACCTCGCCTCTTTCGTTCCCTCGCGTTTCGATTACGGTCGTTCACGAACTCTCCCGAATCAGCTGGCTGCTGCCCACCCCCGTCTTCTTCGACCCCGATCTTGTGTTCCAACGAATAAGCAGTTCTCTCTCTCTCTCTCTCTCTCTCTCTCTCTCTCTCTCTCTCTCGCTCGCTCGCTCTCTCTTTCTCCGCTCCTTCCCTCCCCTGTCCCGCCGATTTGCCTACGCAGCCGACCGTTTGGATGCTCGTCTTTACACGTTCGACGACGTGTTACGTGTTTAAAATCTCGCGATCGTTCGTCGAGCGAACTTGGAATCGGCAATTTATGGCATCGTCGCAAACCGTCTCGAAAATGCGACGGTTTCTGGAGGACGCGATTTCGCAGCCTCGCGAAACCTTACGGATGCGAACCGTCGAATGGTAAGGTCGTCGAGGAGGGGAAGCAGGAAGAAGACACGAGCGTCGGCCGTGGTAAATAAATCGTAGCGTGCGAAATGACAGAGTCCAAACTTTCTTCCGTCTTCGAGTCGAATCAACGAACGCTCCATGTCTTTCGTTTTTTCTTCGTCTTGTTATACGTATACGTAGCATGCCTTCAGAGAAGAAAATCAAAACTATGCCTAATCGTCCAATACGAAACTTTGAAACTTCGTAATCGACCATCGCTTTCGATTCGTCGAAGAAGAAAGAACTTTGAAAAGGAGAAATGATATTTTTCCTTTGCGAGTTATGATTTTCTTTCTATAATATCGCGATCGTGGGCGATTCGTAGGAAAGAAGCAAAGTGTTTCGAACTTTACCAAGACGAATCGTTACGGTAGCTCGGTAAACCAAACTGGAAAACTAACGTTTGGTTCGCGAGAATGCCGGCGGCTACGAGAAACTTTGAGCAAATCGATCGATCGACGGTTGACCAAATGGATATGTGACAGCCGCGTGCCATCGTTTGCCCGTTCGTTCCTTCTCGTTCGCATCTTTTGGTAATCGATTTTTGTCCAGCTTGTTGAAAAGATCCGCTTTTAAACGAAAGCCGGTAAAAGGAAATAGGGACGAGAGAAGGAAGGAGGAAGACGCAAGGGTCGCGTATTTCGACCGATGACACTAAAAACGACGGTTACGCGGTTGGAAAATCCACACCTTTCGGCCGCGTGCCAGAAGACGACGCTCGTTTTACCTCGAGCACACCTTAACCCAGAAAATTCGTTGAAATACCCGAGTCTCGCGAAGAGGAACGAGATCGATAATGTTCGTTTTCGGATTCGCGATCGAATTCGTTGCTTTCGAAGGCGTAATAGGCGCGACCTTTCGCTGAATTCGACGAAACAGCCGCCGATTCGATGGGTGTTGAGGCGAACATCCCGTTGCGGGCACGATCGTTTCGGTCTCGCACGGTACGCGAGAAAGGAGGAATCGAGCGTGACACGAATCGGTTTGGGTTAATCCGAATTTACACTGTTTCGTTTCGCAGGAACAGCGTGATCTCCGGTCTACCAGTTTTGTCAAATTAATCTTCGGCGTGACAAAAAGCGTTAGGAAATCCTGTACGATTGCCGCTTGAGATTTCGTCGCAAAGTTGCTTTGAATTTGAAACGCGCGACAACGAACGTAATAACGGACGAGGACGCGTTGCGTTGGCCGGATAGCCGAGCGGCGGCAACGGCTACAGCGCGAAGAATCGATCTCGCGCGTTCAAAACGGATCAGCGTTCGTTATCTCGCTCAACGACCGATGGTCGAAATCGGACGTTCCGTTCTAATTTCAGGTAGCTGATCGGGACATTTACAAGTTCTCGAACATAATTTAAAAATAAATCGATTCGAGAAACGAAAACGTTCTATTTGTTTACATTTCGTTCGTTACTTTCGTCGTTAACGTTAGTCGTCGATCGTAATCGTTGGCGTTGCTTCTGTATCCTTTTGCAACGAACATTAAGAAAAATGTATTTGTTATTTCGTTACTAGATAATTAAAAATTTCAAACGATCGTCGCTGTTACAATTGCACGCGGTTATTTCAGCCTCTGTATCGTCGAATTCTGACACCTTGGAAACTTTTAAAGCTTTTCGCAGCGCCTGCAACAACTTTCCAGATTGTTTACAAACTTTCTTTTTCTCTCTCTTTCTCTTTTTACAAGCAACATTTACGAATAAACGTCGTGTGCTAAACATATACGACTCGTGATCGAACGTGGTTCCAACAAGTTTACGCGATAAAGTCTGAAGCGTATAGGTTCCAGGGACATACACGTTCGATCGAACTGGCGTTGTTTTCTCGCAAAGATCGTCACCTTTGGAATCGACTGGTTTTCACCTGGCGACAACAGTAGGGTAGAGTTTGCAACGGAGCATCGAGCGACGATCGCGTGTCAGACGACGAAGAGAAGGATGGAAACGAAAAACCACGAACCACTCTCGTGGTGCGTTACGCATCGCGAACGCGAACAATGACGTGGATGCAACGGACATCGTAATATCGCGCGCGCATTGCGAAAACGTATTGTGTTTGGGCAACACCCTGAACGAGGAAACGGTGTAGCAAGTACGACGTGCCGGACGCCGAGGAAGAGGAAGAGAAGGAAAAGGAGGGAGGGAGAGAGAAGCGGACACGGACGAAAGGAGAAGAAGAGCGTAGCGCGAACAACTTGGCATTAGAAACGCGCGCTGGCAATTTTTTGAACGCGGATGCGATACCCATCTTGTGGACGAAAGAGACTCGAACGATATTCGAGGTCCGCCGTTGGAGACCATCGACGAACGGAATATTGTCGCGAAACTCTTGATTCCGGAACCGCGAACGGTTTGCGCTCGAATCGGATTTCCGACTAGGGTGGTGGACGCGTCGACCAAGACGTTGCGCGATTCGCCTCGATCTTGAAATCGTCGTTGGTTTCGCTTCGGAATTTCTGCAACGCGAACGACCGAACGGATCGATCGGCGAAAGAAACTAGAATCGCAGAGATCGGAGAGAAGCGGAAGAAAGCAGAGTGCGATGTAGCAGGACGAAGAAGCGGTGGATGGAGCCGAAGCGGAAAAAAAGCCGGCAAAGGACGAGGCCGGCCAACACCGCGCGACAAAAGAGAAAGGAGGGAAACGCGTGGAAAATAAGAAAAGAACCGAGGAGCGTGGAGGAAACGCGCGGAGAGGAGGCGGAGAGGAGAGGAAAGCGTAGAGCGGCGTAGAAGAGAAAGGAGAGTGGAGGAGGTGGAAGAGGAAGCAACAGAAGGCAGGTCGACGACCCAGGGAGCAGCGTTCATAGCAGAATAGCTCTTTTGCCAGGGCGAATGTGTGTCAGCCCCGACCGATTCGCCGCCGTGCCACGGCGAACTCGACGAACGGTTTCGAATCAGCGACGCGCGGTTCGAACCGTGCCGTACCGTCTCTTGCGATCCGTCTCGTCTCCGTGCTCGTTCTCTGACTAGTGTCGGCCGCGTATTTCAAGCGTGCGAAACGACACGAAAAGCGAAGAGATAAAAGGAAACGAGAAAAGGAGGAGAACCGATAGGGAGAGAGGATCTCGCGGTGGCGAGAGTAGCGAGACGACGATTCGGCGTTCGTCGTCGGTGAAAGCAACTAGGAAAGCGGAAAGCATCCTAGAAAGGCGTACGTAGGCCGCGAGCGATCGTTTCGCGTTGACTGCGCGTATAGCGTCGCGTCGTTTGGTTCTGCGTCGGACGGAGATGGTGTCGTAGCTTTCAGGAACCGATGTTTCTGTTGGCGCGAATTTGGACGCTGGACGCGTAGTTCAGAGGCTGATGTCATCGGAGACGAAAGTCGATGCCGTATAGACACAGCTGCGAACGAAGGCGCGCCAAGACTCGGAGCATCGAGCGTCGTAAGATCGACGTCCTCGACAGCCCGGCAAGCTACTCGCGAAGCGCGAATGAGACAGCCGTGATCGGCATAGCAATGATCGACCGCCGTTGTAGATGTAGCAGCGGTTGCGTTTTAGAGTAAACTTTCTATTCGCTGAAATTCACTCGCATGGAAATCCGTCGCGCGTGCACGTTCCCACCTATCGTGCTGCGTTCGCCGTTTCGTGGAACGCTTCTTTCCAACTTCCTCCTGCCTCGTCGATTTAACGTTCGCGCGTCGACGCGTTATGACGCCGAGACGACATATCGAACCCTACAGAAACCAGACGTGGAACGCGCGAGGCGAATCGTTCCGTCTGTCGATTCATCGGCCCCTTGACGTTTCCCCTTGACCTTCTTTCGCGACACTCTCTTCTCGCAGTCCCTTTCGATGCGATCGCCACGATCGTTGATCCACGACTCTGGCGAGCGACGATCCGGCGAGAATCGTGGAAAGAGCAAATCGAATTAAAACGGGTGGCGAGAAACGATCGACGAAATACGTTTTACCGCGCGATCCGCGTACGCGTCTGCCTTTGCGCTGTTCTTAATAGGAAAAGAAACAACAGGCTCTTTCGTCCCGTTTAAAGAGCACGTTTCGCGTATTTCGTCGTGCCGATGCCGTCCGCTACGACGGACAAGCTACGCCATATACGAACACCCCTATGTTATCGGCGGCAAGAACGTTTGTCGGAACGGAACCGTGTCGTATTCTTGTCGTATCGCGCGGGATAATATAAACGCTGCTTCACGCGAACGCTGTCGCTGTCAGCTGTTCGCTCGGTAAACCGGCGAAACGGGTTTTCGGTGACTCGCGCCGGTTCTACCCGTTCGCAGTTATTCCGTCGTTACTGTCGTGCGAGTCCGTCGACGTTTCAACGGTGTTCGGTGGTGGTTGCTCGATATGGAGCGAATGGCATAACCGCGTGGCGGTAGCACGTGCACCACGCGTTCGCCGCGTTTCGATCGCGCGTCGCGAATCCAACAACCCGACGACCCGATAATCTAAGAGTACAGTTAGACGTAGGAAGAAGGTAACAGCGTAGTGAGAAACGTTTCGTTCTTGACCAACGATCCGCGAACGCGTTTCGTCTTTCGGCGGACTTACCTTTTTCGCGTGGTAGAGCTCTCGATCTCGAAGAAGCAAACAGATCTTCCTCCAAATGTTCAAGCGTCCGTTCTGTATCCACGCTAAACCGAATACCTCTGGACATTCCGTTATCTCTTCGTTCTCCAGGTAGTCCTGAAACGTCGAAAGGGAATCGCTGATCAAAGAATTACGAGGGAACTGCGTGCGCGCGACAAAGTGCGTCGACTGGAAGATCGATCGAATTTCCACTCACTCGTAATGCCGCTTCCGTTTCGTCCAAGGCGTGCCAGTCTTCGGCGAAAACGGTGGGAACGTCGATCATCTCGGTGGAAAGGAAGAGCTGCAACGCGACACTCGTTTACGTCGTCGTTCGTGTTTTGCCAACGGATACGCGAATCGCCAGCACGTGGCACGAGCAAAGGCACGCGTCTAAGCGTTTTGCGTTTCCGCCGAGGGATAAGAACGGCTCTCGGAGGCAGCGACGCGACCGCTGTCGGTAATAGTAGGTCGAAAGCCGTCGAGCAACTACTGGTCGAGTTATCGATGAAATTGGCGCTACAGCGAACGGCCGAGGCAGAACGCGCGAGGAAGCGCGCGAACTTTGCAATTTCGTAACGCATCGCGCGATTCTACGAAAGCCAGTGTTTGCCGTTTAACGATCGATCAACGCGAACTGGCGCAAAACCGATGAAATACGGACGCGCGACACGAGCTGACAACTTCGATCTTCATACTGACCTCCGGATCGTGGAAGAACTCGTACTTGAGGCAATCTTCGCGAAAGATAAATTTCCGTGCGCGCTCCGCGGAAAACGTTTTCGTCTCCTTGTGCACAGCCAAAATGTCCTCGTGGTCCTCCAACGCGCGCTCTGTAACGGTTTCGTAACTCGTGAAAGTCGTTAGGACGGCTTCAAGAAGAAACGGTAAACGACAGATACTGACCTATTCCTAGCTCTGGCCATGTCTCCACGATCGACCAGTCGACTCCCACCGTACTTCTTTTCGCTTTCAGAAGTTTGCACAAGTCGATGGCACGGAGATCGTGCTCGACGATCACGTCGTAGCAAGCGTCGTCGTCGCAGTAAAAACGTAATTCCTCCGTCTACGCGTTACCGGTGAAGAGGGTGCCAGCAGGGGTAGAAAGAAAAAACGTCGTCAGTGGTTTTTCGACGCCACTTTCGTTGTTCGGTCGGTACGCGACGCGTCCATTTACCTGTTCCTCGTCTACCTCGCTTTCGTCCGGTCGCGCGAATCTTTTCGCCGTACGATTTCTGTTCATCGATCGGTAGGCGATCTCGAACAGATTCCTCCTGGGACTGAGTCGTTGATACCTGCTGCACGTGGATGGACCGAGAAACTGTGCGTTGTCGGCGTCCAGGCAGGAACACATCCTTGGCAGCCAACCTGTTACGAACGCGTACGAAACAAACGTTTCGTGAATTAAACGAACTATTTTTCTAGACGCGAACGAATCGGGCGGACGTTTGAAAAAGAAGATAAAGAAAGAGGCTGTTGACGTTTGCTTTTCATCGACTAGAGCGATACCAGGCGAACCATCGTATTTCCGACGTCGGTAGAACACGACTGTTCGAAACATTAATTCCGTCAAGAGTCGAGGAGCCTTCGCAAAGGACGGAAGGAAAACTCGAATGGGCGATTAATTGGCGCGTGATACGCGCTACGAGTATTCGAGGAATCGGCGATCGGCGGAAAATCCAACAGCGAGGCGTTCCACGCTGCGTACCAGTGTTACGCGTTTTTAGCGCGAATCCGTCGACGAAGGTGAAACTCTGGCGTCGTCCGCGAATACACGTACGTGACAGCTTTCGGTTTGAATAGGCGCGCGTGCTTGCCAGCGATTAGCGACGCACGATCGTTGCAAGTGCAAGTACGTATACCAGGGAAAAATCGCTCCAACCGCTTCTTACTCGGTTGTACGCGTTTAGACGATTTCACCTGTTTATTCGTTTCTCTGACACGCCGTCGGAGCGTTAGGAAGAATCGCGATCGACGAGAAACGTAATCCGAAACGAAAGAGATCGGTAATCTGTGGGAAGACGAACGGTTCGATTCCGAGCAACCGATCGAAATCGTTCAACTTACCGCGAATGTTGGAACATCGTCGACGAACTAGAGAGAACCAAGTGGTAGAGGCATAGCGTTGTCTGTCGCAGATGGAATCGTTACGAGTGACGAGATCCGTGCATCGGTCTAGTAAGGCGACGTTGTAAACGCTTTGCTCGTTGTCCGTCTCGACGCGCAAACTCTCCGACGAGGCGGTCGCCGTGGTAGTTACGGCGGATTCGAGCGTCGGCGTGCTTCCGATCGAGGATATAGCGGTTAGCGGCAAGTCGATGGAAACGTCGTGGATTTCGACGGTGGGTTCCATAGCGTCGGGAAGCGGACGTTTCGGGTCGATGGACGATGGATCATGGTGCGGTAAACGACGATAAAGGGGGCGGTCGGTGACGGAATCGTGGTCGCCAGCTTGCAACATCGTATTCGAAAACGCGACGTTTACTATCGTGTCACCGATTCTGAAACAAACGAACGAATCGTAGCGGGTTAGTAGATGAAGCGGGTTTCGAGCTCGCGTTGTCCTCGTCGTCGTGAAAACGTGGGGCAAGTTTCGTGTTCGATTACCGGGAAATGAAACCGTTAAGATAAGCGCGCGGTCGAAGACGAAGCGGCTCGAGGTCAACATATACATACTTACGTGGCGTTCGTTCCGATTCGCCTTGTGCGTCATTGTTCGGCTCGCGTTACGTCACGATTCCTGATATTCGAAAGAAAGATCGATTCAGTCTCTAGTTGCCGTATGCTATGAAGTATGTAGGATCGTGGCACGACGCAACGCGGCGCAGCGCGACAGGCACGGGGCCGACGATCGCTCGGATCCTCGTACTCGCGCGACGAACGCGTGCACCTCGCGATCTAATGCACGGAGCATTTCGTCCAACGGATCGCACCGCTGTTTCAAAGGTACGGGTACTTGTCCAGCGTTTACCGACATAAAACTACGTAGCGCGAGAGGTCGGTTGCGATCACGCGATCGTTCTCGCGATCTATCGATCGAAGAAGGAAAAAGAAGTAGAGCGAACGAGAGAGAGAGAGAGAGAGAGAGAGAGAGTTTAGCAGCGAGAGCCGAAGCAAAGGTGCAAGATCGGCGGTGATACGAAATCGAAAAGAACGCGATCGGTAGAGGATAGGGTCGGACGAACGTATACGAACGCGATCGATCGACATCTATACTCGAGGGATTGTTCATCGGTCGTCCATTTTCGTACATTTGCTGGCGAGACGCAGCAAGGCTAACGAGGGTTAACTCGACTCTCAATTGACAGCGCGTGTCTAAATTGGCAGGTCGATGGTAAGAGCGCGCGCGCTCGATCTCGGTTTCGACTGGGAGAGAGACGCGCGTACACCTATGCGGCGCGTTCGAGCGCGAAAACAGAAGCGAAGAAGGAGATGGAAGAGAAGAATAAGAAGAACGAGAAGAACGAGAAGAATGAGAGGAAAGGGAAGAAGAAGAAAAGGACGAGTGTCCGTGGAAATTCCGTTGGCGTAATACGCGACGATGCAAATTCCTCTCTCGTTTTCTCGACTTTGGAGCCTGTCGGTTTCGCGGTCGTTTGTTAAGCTCGCGCGCTAGTTACCTTCTCTCTCGGCGACTCCCGAACTCGTGCGAACGGATTCGAAGCAGTATATCGTTGCGATGAGCGCGTTCCTCTCGAACGAAGGAGGAAGAAACGAGGCGCGAGACGATACGCGCGTTCGACGTCGATAGAAAGGAGAGGCGATAAAGAAAGAGACGCGTCGTAAAGCAGATGGAGAAGGAGAGGGGACGGGTGGGTACACGACGACGATCGTTTCGAGTGGAAATTGTCGAAATCGCGGTGCGCGCGTGATAAAATCCGCGTTCCGTTGGCCGACGAGAAAAGGAGGCGTTCGCGGGTCGACTTATCGACTTACGTCACACGAAGATACTCGGAGTCAGCCGCGCTTCGACGAACTCGCCTTTTTTCTCTATCGTTATCGCCGTTCCCACGGCTTATCTCGGTAAATCGTTGCTCTGGTCCGCGTCGCAGCGTCGCATCGGCGCTTCTCTCGATCGAACCTCGTTTCGTCTCCGTTTCCGTTTCGATTTCCGGTTCCGTCTCCGTCTCGTCGCTTCGACACCGAGAACAGCAGCCTCCAGCGCCGATATCTCCGTCGCGGATTCACCGCGGATGCGGCCGGGCCGCAAAATACCAGCCAAGCGAACGCGAATGGCCGTGATCGCGGTCGCGGTCGCGATATTTCGACGCGCGACGTCCGCGATTTCCGACGCGCGACTGACGATCTGAGAATCGGTCGCGGGCTTGACGGAGCAGACTCGCGGCGCTCGCTAACCGGCCGAAACGCGACGCGCGCGGAACGAGCCTCGCGAGTCGTCTTCCACGCCACATTGCCCGCTTTTTCCTCCATGCGGCGGAATCTTTCGATTTCTGGTAGAAACGAGAAGGTGAGAAGGACGCGCAAGATGGTGCAACAGCGGCAGCTACGATGGACGTCGACGGAGACACGCTGGCAGAAGCGCGGCGCACTCGCGAGAAAATTCGAGACGGAAATAGCAAGGTCGACTTTGTCTAAAATTATTCGACCGGTTGGCGAAAGGGTCGCAACGGCTACAACGAAGCTACGTTCGCCATTCGTTCTCCTGGATCGTTCGCGACCCGATCTTGCCGCTTTTCTCGCTCGTAAACGCGCTATCTCCACCGAATCTGTCGAAATTCTGCCGAAATTCTGCCGAAATTCACCGATTTCGAGGGCGAGCGTTCGCGGAGATCCGAGCGAGTTGGAAATGCAGCGAACTAACGCGATCGACGAGGCGCGAGCGGACCCACCATCTTACAGGGATCTGTGCTCCCTGGAGACTCTCAGATCCGGAAAGAAGGGATTCTTCCGAGATTTCAGCGAAAACGTGACGCGAGTCGCAGGAGAGCGGTGGATCTGCCAGGTTTTCGGACGGCTGACCAGCGACGAGCAAAGGATTCGAGCCATCTTCACCGATGCCAAGGTGAAGGACACGGTGTTGGAAACGTTAAACCGAACAGAGATTTTGTACCGCGGGAAAGACGCCAACGTGTCCAGAGCGAGAAGGCTCGAGGGATTCGAGGCCGCGGCCGCGGCCCAACGACGGAAAGCTCTGTTGCTCTTCGGTCAGGCCGTTCTTCGCGCTCCCCTTCCAGGTTTGTTTCTCTCTTTGCGAGTAGACTCGCGACGATCGATCCATCGATCGATCCTCCGATCGGCTTCCTCCGCTTCCACTCTCGTTCGCTCTCTCTTCTCCCCTTGTCCCGTTTCAGGAAAATGTCGCACGGTCGATCGAGGTCTCGGACTACCGCTCGCGTTCCTAGCCAGAGCCGAAACGTTTCTTGCCTGCAACGAGCACGAGCTTGCTCTTCGTGATTTAAGTTTCGTCGAGGAAATGGACGCCGATCTGCCCAACGAGTTACGGTGAGCCTGGACGAGTCGGGACGACGAAGCGAAAGATAAAACCCGGCTGAAAGGAAAAGTGCTGTTTCAGGGCGACGTTTGCTCGGACGAAGGAGGCGTGCGAGACGTTCGTACGAGCGAACGGAAAGAAACTGTTGCCCGCGAGCACACCGTCGCAAGATAAAGGTAGGTGAGTCGCGATTCGTAGCTGTCACCAACGGAGAAGAACGTACGTTTGCTCCGTCGATCGAAAGAATATCGCGAAAAGACGATAGATTGGCTTTCTATTCGCTCGCAGCTGCGACCCGATTGACCAGCGACGAGAATCCGCGGCTGCCGGGCGCCTCCAGCCTGCTCGACATCGAGGAGACGGAGAACGCGGGCAAACGAGCGATCGCCGCCAAACCGATCGAACCGGGGGACAGGTTGGTCGTGGAGGCGCCGTTTGCGGCTACTCTGTTGCCGGAATTCTTCGGTACGCATTGTCAACATTGTTTCTCGAGGTGAGTCACGGCACGATTTCGCTACGCACGCTCTGTATCGGCAGCTTCCTACGGACCACCGTCGTCCTTTCAGATTCGTAGCACCGGTAGGATGTCCGGACTGCAGCAGCGTCGCCTTCTGCGGCAGAGAGTGCAGAGACGTCGCGATGGCCAGCTATCATAAATACGAGTGCAAAGTTCTCGCGCTACTGATAGGTAGTATATAAGTAGCGATTCTCGAGATAATCCATATAGGCCGTGTTTCGCGTCGAAATGCAACCGCTTCTGTCGTTTCGTCAGGTTCGGGTATGAGCGTTTTGAGCATGCTCGCTCTGCGAATGATCACTCAGAGCGGACCGGCCGGCTGCATCGAGATTTGCCGCGCGTTAAGTTGCAACGAGAAGGAACAGGTCGCACGACCGTCCACGCAAGCACAGGCGAAACTCAGCAAGTCGGCGAAACGTCGTTCGCGAAGGAAGAAACTGCGTGATTCGAGGCGCGAGCAACCCGTGGAGGAAGTCTCTGGTGGAACGGAGCGAGAGAAACTCGTGGAAGGAGACGCGGTCGATCTGCGGGTGTACGATCTCGTTACGCACGAGAAACACCGAACGGCTAAGGATTTTTTCGAGAGATCGCTGATGGCAGCGTTTCTTCTCAAGTGTTTGCAGAGAGTCGGCTTTTTCGAGACAGCGACGAGGGACGGAGGTACTTGAGCGCGGACCGTGTCGCGATCGATCGGCAATTTCAGCAGCGTGCTGTTCGCGTTTCAGAGACGCCCAACGATCGAGAAATCGCGGTGGCCGGCCTGCTGCTGAAACATCTTCAGCTGCTGCAGTTCAACGCTCACGAGGTGTTTGAGACGCGACTCGGAAATGAACATCGGTTCCGCGGTAGCAGGCCCCTTTACATCGGGGTGGCCATCTATCCGACCGTTGCACGCTTCAATCACGACTGTTATCCCGCGGTAACCAGGTATCCCACAGCTTTAGTAGCTATACCGACCGACCGTTCACTGTATAGCTACTACGCGTAGCTTAAACTCGATAAATCGTGCTCTCTCTTCCCACAGATACTTTGTCGGTCGATCTATCGTGATTCGAGCGATTCGCAGTCTCCGAGCCGGAGACGTGGTGGCTGAAAACTACGGGCCGATTTTCACCAAACGAAGCCTGGAGGATCGACGGAAAACTCTCGCCGCGAGATACTGGTTTCGTTGCGAGTGTACCGCTTGCCGCGAAGATTGGCCACGCTTCGAGACTTTGACCAACGACATGGTCAGACTGAGGTGTGAACTTGTTTCTTCAACGTATAGTACACCGCGTATCCGCGCCTGCATTCGCAAAGCGAGGCATAAAGAGAGAGCGAGCGAGGGAGAGAGAATTGGTTTTCGATCGCAGGTGTCCGACCGAGGGATGCTCCAAGTTACACCCGCGTCCCCGAGATCCCAGCAGATCCATCGAATGTTCGTCCTGTCGACGAAGAATCAATCTGCGAGAACCGCTGGACCGGGTGCGCGAGTGCGAGCACCTGTACGCCGAGGGATTCGCCGCGATGGAAGAGGAACAACCCGAGAGAGCGTCGAAGGCGTTCTTCGAGGCAGCGAGCAAATTTCACAGAGTGGCTGTACCGCCTCACAAGGACACGCACCTGGCTGAAATCGCAGCCAGTGCCTGTATGGCGGACGAAGGCAACGTCTATCGGCCCGATTCCTTGCCGATTGCTTTCCGTGAATGAATCACCGGAACCAACCGATCCCGAAACCAACAGGAAATCGAACGACCGTCGTACGCTAGTTCCAGGCAGCTTTCTCTCGTCTCGAAGGTCGTTCGAATAAAACCGTTAAAACGTTGAGGAGCGCAGCTTCTTTTGTTGAAATCGCGCGCGAAAGGATCGGGGAAAAGGGAGAAGAAAGTGAGCTCGATGCAAACGTAAGAAACTTCACCTTCGGTTCGTGAGTTTTGCGATTTTTTTGGCATTTATTTTTTATAATGCACATGTTTCGTGAAAAAATTAAATTCCGTATATGAAAGTAGCTTTTCAAAGTTTCGCATTTCGGTACAAAATTCACTGGGGTTTCGAGGAAATGAGAATATGAAAGATACGGATCGGAAACCGGATAAGGAAAGGGTAAGGGTAAGGGTAAGGGTAAGGGTGAGGGTAAGGGTAAGGATAAGGACAAGGGTAAAGGTGAAAGCGAAGACAGGGATAATGGGGGAAGGTAAAGATGAAGGTAAGGGGCAAGGACGAGGAGAGCAGGATGGATCGCCGGGGTGGTTTCGATCGAGCGGCGACACGTGGGACGCGCGCGGCAAACGCGACGCATCCGTGTCGCGACCGGCAACATTTACGTCTCCTCCTTTACGTGTAATTAGATGACTACCCTTTCTTCTTCGAGAGACACGGCAGCGTTCTCTCGATTCTCCCCTTTCTTTCGCTCCTTTCTTTTTTCATCATCCGTTGCGTCCCGCGCGATCCGGGACGACTCTCTCATCATTGAGATCGCTCCTCGCGAAAAGCTGAATTAAAACTAATTGACTGTCGCAGCGAGTGGTACGCGAATCGTGACGCGCCATCTTCTCGTTCTCGTTCCTGGTCGAGAAACGAGCGCGATTTCAAAGACACGCGCCGCGCTAGGGGGAACGATACGAGAGTATCGAGAGCGCAGAGTACGATTTCTACTCGACGCATTTCCACAGGCCTTCGAAACGCGAACGAGCCGACGTTACAATTCGTTCGAGGGATCACCGTTCGCGACCGTGCGCGCTCCGTGCTCGCCGTTCACTTCAAACGCGGTTCGAGTTCGACGTTGCGTTGCCTGCTAGCATACTGGTCCGCGCACGACTCCTCTTTTTTTTTTTCTTTTTTTTTTTTTTAATTCCGATATTCACTTCCAACACATGCATCGTTCTTTTTTCCGCATACAATTACAACGTTCTGCATCTAGGAGTCGTTTACCTTATTTTCTTTCACGCTCTTCGTCTCCTCTTCCTCGTCGCTAGCTCGCGTCCCGCGGCAACACATCCTTCTGTATGGATCGCGTACAAAAAAACGCGAAACGTCAAGCAGCGCGCATTCGACGACGAATCGACGACGAATCGACGACGAACCGACGCGCTACTATCTTCCCTGTTCCCGCTTTCATTTCGATCGACCGCGGAGGAACACGAGGATCAGCAGTTGTTATTCCTCATTTTACGCTATATTTGTACGCATGCACGCACACACACTCTCCACTCTGTCTTCACCTCGTCGCTCTTTTCTCCCGATCGTGTTTTTCACCGTTCCAGGCTCTATCGCAAAAAGCACTCGAGGCGACTAACGCACAAGCCTTTTTACCCAAGATCGCAAAAAGGCCTTACGATAGAACGATAGCGACCGTAAAGATTACGATGACGACACAGACAACACATATTGAGACAGAGACAAAAAAACTAAAAGATATCTTGTTCGCTTGAAATGAAATAAAATCTGATGCAACGGATTTGCGCGCTCAACTTCGAAGCGTTTGGAAAGAAAATTGTACATTTTATTTTCCGACGATAGAACTACAAACTAAAATTTAAAAAATTGTTCCGTTTTTCATGCAAAAGTGTATAAATCTTTCGTCCTCTCTTATTCTCTCTCTCTCTATATATATATATATATTTCTCTCTCTCTCTCTCTCTCACACACACATCTATCTCTCTATCTCTCATTCTCTCTATCCCACTCGTTCGCGCATTTGCTCGCTCGCTCGCTCATTTACTCACTGACAAACCGCAGGTTTGCATTGTCAATCGAGAGGAAATTTCCGATATCTCCGAGGATCGATACGTTCGAGCAACGACGGCAATGTTCTTCCATCATGATCGAACGTTATCGACTCGTTAGACCGAAAATTACGGCAAAAATTGATCGGATTCTCGGTTAACGCCTTACGCGTGACATCTCGTTGCTTATCGTCGGATAATACGTTTCGTGCCCTCCTGGGGCATCGATCGCGTCATTTGATACGAGCGATCGTAAAAGGTACTGCACCAATTTGTTTCGCGTCACTAAATTACGCGATCAGACAGAAAATTCAATGAGATTTGTAATTGCATTTAGTCGCTGATCATCGAACGAATCTTCTCGTTGCGATTTTACAAAGCATATAAAGCCACGAACCAACGAGGACCGAAGAGACAAAAGCGACACGACGGACGACTGATTTTCCGAACGAATCGAACATTGCATTTCAATGAAGGGGGGGGAGCAAAAAAAAGAACGGATTAATTTCGAGAGAAACTGAAACGATTAAGCTGGCTGGCACAATGACAGGTAAGCGCGCGTAGTAACGTATTCCTATGATTTCAGGGGCGCGCGCGCGCATTTACCGATTACATGTACACGGACAAGAGAAAAACTCTGCGAGCATCGCGTTAAACTCAAAGACATATATATATGCGTAAAACGATCGAATGCGTTTCGTTGAAGAAAAATTAAAACGTATGAAACAATAAATACGCAAAAACAAGAACAAAAATACCACTTTCGCCTATTCGAATTCGTATTGTGTAGCCCATCACCGTGTTTCTTCTCTTCTCTCTCTTCGTTGTTTCTTCCACGATCGAGATTACCTAACTTTCGTAACTTGACGCAGAACGAAATTCGTTGCGTTACAATCGCGCATTTTCTTTACCATATTCACCGCCGTCGTCGGACGAAATACTCCAAAATACACGACTTACCGCCGTTTCGTCCCAATTCGCGGAATAAAACCGTCATTCGTCGGCTACGTTTCTTTTCCGCGTCTCTTCCGATCGCTTTTTCTTAGAATCTTTAGAATTTCGACGAGTGACAGATTTACACAATCGAAAATCCGTAAAATTTCACAGAAATATAATGGAAAACAGTGGTCGTACGGCGGTAAGTCCAACTCGAGAGTTTGTTCGCTCGTAGTCGATACATGTCGTGGATCGTGTTTCTTCTTCGCGACGAGGCTTTCCAGCGTATTCTATCAACTAATTCCGGCAGCATATCGGACACGCTTCTTAATCTTCTTCTTCTGCCGGGGAGAGTGTGGAGCGATGTTCCGCAATTTCCTTCCATTTCTTGCTTTTTTTTGTTTCGCTTTTTTTTTTTTTAACTTTTTTCATTTGTTATGTTATATTGTTGCTGCTGCGGTTGCTGTTGTCGTTGCTGTTGCTTCGGTGTATAACGGGTGTTGGTGTTATATATTAAAAGGAGTGTTTTTGTTGTAGTGGTACCATTACTCTTGGTTAAGCGGTGCTTTCGGTGGTGGTGTTCTGAACCGGCTGACTTTCCTGCAAGTCAAACGAACAAAGTTCAACGATCGTTTATATCCGAATTAGAAGCCATGCTTTGCTGATTCGCAAAACAGACGGCAAAACGGAAATAATTTGACGATAAGAAAGATGCACGACACGAAAGAGCGATGAAAAGCATCGAGGCGCGGAAACAGGATGTCCACGCTGAAAAAAGGATCAAGGCTAACGAGATACCGGGAGAAACTGATCCCAAGGTGTAAAGTGCAGAAAGAAAGTAGTGTATAAATGGTAAGTCGAGAATAGTTACAGCATAGGAGAGCGTAGAGCGACGGATGTACAATCGGGAGGATACGAAGCGAGGATCAGAGAAAAATAAAGCCACGTTACCTGTGGAGCAGGGACAGCGACAGGTGCATCCTTATCTTTAGGTGCATCCGACTTCTGCTCCGACTGAAAAGAGTACAAAAAGATACGTGCAATAGTGTGTGCTAAGCTCTACGCCAAAGATTCGTCAACGGACCGAACAGTCACGATTTCTGTGATCGCCGTGATAACAATACGACAGGGAACTAACGAAAGAGTGTGTGTGTGTGTGTGTATATGTGTGCCCGCGCGCGTGTGCGTGTGTGTGTAAATATAATGTATATAAACACACACACATATATATATACATACATACATAGAAATAAATAAACAAACGAATGAACGAACGAACGAACAAATGGATGGATGGATGGATGGATGGGCGGGTGGATTGATGGATGGATAGATTAATAGATAGATACATAGATGAATAAATAAGTAGAGATAACAAAAAAAAAAGTAATTGAAGAAATGTACAAACGACCAAACTTAGAGAATAGAATAAAAAAGAAATAAGAGTACAACATAGGAACGGAAGAGACACGTAATATGTGCGATCCGTTGATTACGATGTGAGTATTTACAAGTGTATCGTACGAAGAAGAACTAAAGATTTGAAAAGGAACAATGCAAAATCTCCGGACTAGCTTTCTAATCGATCCATATAACCGTTCGTACTGGAGTTATCGCTTTTTAAAGTCGTTTCGAAATAACGACTCGATAAGCGAAAAATCGTATAGGAAAAAGTTACAACTGAAAATAATTCTTCATGTATATTTAAAGAGAACGATAACGATAGCGCATCGAATGGTTTTCGAAGTATATGGAATGACTCTAAATCTACCACGAGTTTTTCACGTGATATCTAATAGGAAAATCGAAAGGTTTTTATCGAATCGACAACGACGACGACGACAACGACGTTGTCGAGATCGAAGTCGAAATCGATAACGAAATCTACCATGCAGGATTATCGAATTACTAAGCTGAGTGAAACACTAGACAATGATTTTCGTGGCGTCGCGTTATTCCTCGGCCGATTCTCCGGTAATCGACGTTCGAAATGTACGACGATAGAGCGAATGAGAGGTAGATCGAGTAGACTAGAGGAGTTAACGAGAAACAATGATAATTTCACGCTAAATGGAGCGATAGAAAGCAAAGACCGAAGGATAGAGATTCGATATCGCAAAAGTCGCTAGAAAAACAGATTAGGTAAGAAGGTAATCGTTACGGACTTTTACTTGGCCGTCCTGGCTACGAGGACGACGCGGAGGTCCGCCACCTCTTCCCCCGCGGAAATTACGACGGAAGTAACGACGAGAGGGTCCTCCGCGTCCGCGTCCGCCACCACGTGGCACGCCTCCGTCCCCGCCAGTCTCGCCACCTTGTTCGCCACCGTCGCCGGTGTTATCTCCTTGTTGTTGCGCCGATGGGCCAGAACGGCGCGATCCACGATAGTAGCCATCGTATTGTCGTCGAACCCTGTAACGTCGTTGCTGACCGCCTCCCTCGCCGACATTCGCTTCGTCCCCGGTCTTACCCTCACCTGAAACCAACGACGAGCAAACACGTTTCTCCTACCTTCCTTCGTTCCATTTCAAACTCGACAACAAAAGACAACGTTATCCGCCTTTTACTCACCGGTTTCGTAACCGTCTTGACCTTCTCGAGGTCTACGTTGAGGTCGAGTGTTTCCACGTCTTTGACTGATGTACCAATGACCTCCGCGATACCCACGTCGCCTATCGGCAGCATAAGGCGAACCTTTTACTGCTTCCCCGGATGGACCGGTAACGTTGGCCGCTTCATGACCCTTCTCGCCTATTACCACGTCAAATTCGACCACTTCACCGTCGCCGACACTGCGCACAGCCTTTCTCGGGTTGTTCTTCACGATGGCTGACTGTAAGAGCAGAAAATTATCATCGTGATCAGCGATTTGCATATTCGAGATCCGATCGTGGCTCGTTCCTTTCAACCACTACCAAAATAAATGTACTACTCACTTGATGAACAAATACATCTTCCTTGGTGTCGTTCCTAAAACAGATCAAACGGTTCGTCGTTAAATCGATCGAATTGTCCAAGAGGAGACGAGTTTGTTCGTGATTCGATGAAAATTCGTTGTGCGTCTGGGAACATGGACCAAATGGAAAGCATTTCCATGTGTGATCCAATGGGTATCCAGACAGTCGTTTTCTCTACCACCGTGTACTTGAAACGATACCATTGAATCCGCGCAAACGGCGCGAACAAAGGTACGAATGAGCGAACGGTGGTGATTCGATCGCGAAAGAAATGTCCGACTATTTACTTTTCTCTGACCTACGGTAAACTCGCGTTACGACGAAGATCGTTGCGCTGCGCGAAAACGAACGATGCTTTGGCCACTGTGCAAAGGCATAGCGCGTCCGATACCTACTTATACGTATACGCGTACGCACATGTATACATGGTATGTATGGTATATGTATAGTGGCGCGAAGAAGCGAAAGGAAGAGAATGAAAAGGAACTAGAAAAGAAGTAGCATAGAGTGGGGTGGAGTGCCATGGACTAAGGTGGGGATGCGGATAGGAAAATGCTAGAAATAGCCAAAGATAAAGGAGGAACCGTGGACGAACGAATGTGATTCGACGATGCACGTGTCGAAGCAAGCGTCTACTTCGCCAATGTTAGAACGTTTGGATCGAGCTTGAGTACGAACCCGCGCTTGGAAAGCTTCGCCGGCCATTCCGAGTTCGAAAATTTAGAAATCCAAATCTTCTCGATACGATCGATCGATCGATCGATCAAAAAGAGAAAAAAAAAAAAACAAATGAAAAACGGTAAATCGTTACTACTAACCTGTTGATGAATCCGTACCCACTCTTCACGTTGAACCACTTTACAGTCCCGGTCACTTTGTTAGCTGAAACCCAACGAAAACAAAATAGTATTAATTAAATATCTAGCACAGAATCTTATGCGTCGTATTAGTCGATAAACAAATCAATCGAGCCATTTCTCGGGAATCCGGCGATTCGGTTTGTTCGAAAAAATGGAAACCGGAGCAGACGGTACGACTAAATATCGAAATTGATAAAACGACAGCGTGAAAACCAAAAATCAATGGCGATATATTAAAAATGTCTCGTCCGCTCTGAATAAACGCACCACTGATCTAATTGTAAAATCAAGGCACGTATATCGTTTAGCTTGTTATCCTCTTTGCAGCAAGTATTTACCTTACCATTCGCGAGAAATATTTATATTTACTAACTGTTGCGATGTGTTCGTAATCAAAAGCCAATTATTCTTAGGATAATTCCATGTTTATATAGCAAACAGCCCGCGTTACCGATCTTTCGCAGCAGGGTAAACAATACGTTGAAATTTTGGAATTTCCTTGGGTAACAGTTTCTTGGACTTTTGCCCGTTAACATTTCAATTTTCCTTCGAATCGTATCAACGAACGAGAATATCCAGTTCTAAATGGAAACGAACAGCGATCCGTAATGAGCCGACGTTTCTAAACTTCAACTGAAAATGCAGTTTCGCTCCTATTTCGTTTTTCATTCGAAGAAAATAAGTTTCCGCGAAGCCAATCTAAAGTGGAAACTGACGATGGCAGCGCGCTCAAGTCCGTTCCGAAAACGAACCGTTCGAACGGAAGCGAACGTTAACGAATAGGTATACCGAAACTTACGTAACCCAACTAGTGTTTAGGTCGATTTGCGAAAAAAACGTTGAAAACGTACGAGAGAGGCAGTAGGGAAATTTCCAGAAATTACTACTGCATGTAACTATGACGTAACTACGAATTACGAATTATACATTATATATTTTATTTGTTCGATACACGGGTTAAGGTTATGATGTAAACGTAAATGGCAGGGTGAAATAAAGAGGGATAACGAACCGAAGTAAAATGGAGTAAAGAAAAACAAGAAAACGGAAAGAAAAAGAAACAGAAAATGCAGACATTCTGATCTACGCGTTTCTATTCTCTTTCGTTTTTTTTTTTTTTTTTTTTTTCATCGTGTTTGAATCGAAGAGAAATTTCGTACAACTCGATGTTCGATAAGCGCGTGTAAGCTATTCCGTTTCGGAAAGAGAGAAAGAAAGAGAGAGAGAGAGAGAGAGAGAGAGAGAGAAGGAGGGAAGAACTATAGAAAGAGGGAGTGGGGAGGGACGAAAGAGAAATAAACGTATTGTAAATTCGACGATCTTCTATGGAAAAAATTAGAGAAAACGTAGATAAAGCAAAGAGGAATGGTAACCGGCTTGCCGGACGCATGCCACATGGCTGAACGTCTGCTGCTCTCATAGACGCCATTATTACATGCGAGCGATCGTCGCAGAAACCAACACGCTCTCGTTCTAGTTGATTATCATACCGGCAAACTAAACGCGACACGATATTTAAGGTACATGCACGACTCGCTTACCGATGATCAGCTTCTGCTGGCCAGCCTTTGGTTGTTCGGGCTGTTTTTCCGGGTCAGCCATGGTGGTGGTGTTAAGGTGTTAAGACACGCCGCTGCCGAACCTAGATGTTCCCGTCTTTCTGGTTGTGGTGTTGGTTCCCTTCTAATGTTCCCAACATGGCTGCGCCTCCAGGCGACCGTACAAACATCCTTCCCGTCTAACGAGCTCTATGATAGGTTGGCTCGCAAACAAACCCGCTCGTTTGACCAATCCTGGCTAGAGTTTCACGGAACGCGCGTGACGTAACTCACGCGTTACTTCCTCGGTTTCTTCCTCGCACGCTCGCTCACCACCATGCTTTCTTCCTCGTTCGGCCGCGCGCGCCTTTACTTTTCTGTTCGATCTTTTTTACCGATCGCTAACCATTTAACGATATCGATACGATTTACATTACTTGACATTTCTTCTTTTCGTGTCTCTTCTCCCCTTCTTCGTTCCTTTCTTCTTCTTCTTTTTTCAATTGCGCTTTCATTCCGAATTTCTGCCCCTCTCTGTCTCCCTCCCCCCGCTCCCCTCTCCTCACCCTCCTTCTCTTCGTTAAGTACCAATGAAATTCGATTAGACTTTTTCACCGTTTTGGCTTACCACCAAATCTAAAACGACATTTCCAACGGAATTTGGATGGGCGATACAATTTCGCGTCGGAACGTTCTTAATATTAGCCGCGAATAACATTGCTACTAAATTCTTGTACTAGAATTATTATTTGTTTTTGTAATACAAACGTAGAGCAGTTATTGGGATATCGTGACAAGCATTGACGTACCGTTCGTACTTGTAATAATTTTAACGACATTATCGGATAGATTTTATGTCACCTTGTTTTGAAACACATACCAGAGGCACAAGATACAGGTCATAGGCATAGATCGGCTCGATTTTTAACGAACGAACCTTTTACAGTGAAATTCGACTAACGCTATAGACTAGGAAACCGAATCGTAGCGAATACACAGTGGAATTATGTATTAGTATACATACATATGTACATATAAACAACCAAGGACAAAGGTTGTAAGGGAAAACCACATCGCAAGTGTAAAATGTATTTCTCCAACACTATTGCTATTCGTATTTCTGACAATTTTCAAAGTTTACAACGTTTCCTTACGGAGATGATATATCTGACTGAAAATGTAGAAAAAAATAATTACGCGTTTCTTACATGGCATAGAGAGCCGCGCCTGTATGTTCCGTTGCCTCGCTATCACGTTACTTTCACATATCGATCGAGTATTTTGTTCTCCTCGATCGTAAGATACAATCGTTCGATTATAAACGTCGTGGACGTTTCACTTACTTTTTTTTATTCGACGTACTTACACCAATTTGTCGGCGAGCGTTAATACTCTTTGTTGCCCTTTTACTTCTTCTTCGCCCATTCTCTTCTACAATTGTTTTACTTTTTCCTTTGTATCGAATAAAGAAGACGAAAATGATCTTCGTTTACACACCTATAAGTCTTATTTCTGTATCCGAAGTAGCTATCGTATCAAGAAAAAAGGAAAAGGGACAAAAGTAATACGAAAAATAAAAACGAAATATAAACTATTGCAATTAACGATCTCGTCACGTTCAAAACAAAAAATATGTTTATCGAAATCTGGAAATTGATAACTTATTTCGAAACACGAAGCGTTTTCGTCGCTCGAATCTTTTTGTTCGTGTTTAAAAAAAAAAAAAAAAAAAAAAAAAAAAAAAAAAAAAAAAAAAAAAAAAAAAATACAAAAGAAAATGTTTAAAAAGAAAAGAAAAGAACAAAAAGGAAGAAAATTTACAATATTTAAATATCGTATGTCCAAAACATTTTGGTAGCCGGATATAGTATAATAAATGCCACTCGTATAAATTTAAAGAACCTTTAACGTTTATCAAAACTCGATTCTTGGTAAGAAGTTAGCAGATAAAGAGTAATTAGCGTGCTCGACGATTCATAGATCGATGAACGTTAAAAGTTATAAATATACAATGTTCCGTCAGCAAACACGCTTGTAATAGGTATTCGATTTTCCTTAATAAAACAATCACGCATTTTATTCTTCTATATATCTGTACGTGTATATATATATGTATATACATATATATATGCATGTGCATTACACGTAATGTAACTTAAGCAGACTTTAACACAGTGACAGATAAAGACCCGCTTTAACATTTTTCGTATGTACAAGATGGATAAGATCAACGATGGTGAAAACTGTAACGTTAAAATGTCGATTCTATTCTATAATTCTGTTCTCAGTGTTGCATGAATTTGAGGGACATCATTGTTTGACAAGATTCTGTCGAATTACGATGCTAGAATTACAGAATAACGGTATTAAAAAAATCAAATGACGCGTTTACATATTTCGACGAAGAATATTCGGTAAGATGCTAGCGAGATTTACATTCTCCATCATCTCAATTTTCTGGTCCGTGTATTTCTGGATCTTGAGGCGGTAGAGCCGCTTCCGATGCTGAACATACCAGGTGCGGAAGCATTGAATGTCGTTGTGGAATTAGTTGTGCCGAAGTTGATGGATGGGGTTGTTGTTGGAGCGGCGAAATTAAATCCTGTACCTGAATTGTTTAGAATGTATTAATCGAAACGTATAACCGAGGATACGAGAAGATATTGGTGTAATTAAAGTTGTAAGAAAGATGGAAAATCGTTCTCACCTGAATTCGAAGTTGTCGTGCCAAACTGGAAAGGTGTAGAAGCGGAAGTATTGTTATTGCTGCCAAAGGTAAACGCGGTAGTAGCGTTCTGTTGCGGTGGTTTTTGGTTTGCTCCAAATGTGAATATTCCAGATGTGTTGCTTTCGTTTGCATTAGCATTTCCAAAAGTGGGAGTAGAGGACACGTTGGCAGCCCCAAAGGTGGAAGATTGCGCTCCGAACGGTGATACCTTGTTGCTGTCGCTAAATGCTGGTGGACCGTTTGACGTGGGTGCAGTTCCCATGCCGAACGTAGGGTTCGACGAGATAGGCACGTTTTGCCCGGCAAACGTGTTATTCGGCACGGGAGAATTGAAATGACCGGTAGCACTGTTCGCGCCTCCAAACACGGGAGCACCACCGGTATTGTCGCGTCTGAATATCGAGGTCATACCAAAGTTTTGCGAGGTAGAAGTTTGCGTTCCTGGATTCTCCTTATTTTGATTTTGCGAGGCAAAATCGGGGGTACCGGTAGTCGTAGTGCCAAAAACTGGGACGGATGCGTTGCTCACGGGAATATTGGTAGAACCAAAGGTGGAAGCGGTCGAATTGCTGGAAACATTCGTAGCGCCGAACGTCGATGACGTAGTTGTTTGCGTCGAACCGAATAACGTGGAACCGCTGTTGCTTCCAAACACTCCCGAACTGCTTTTGAAACTCGTACCTGTTGCCGAATTCGCCTGACCAAAGATATTGCTCGTCGTAGAAAACATAGATATCGAGGTGGTCAAATTCGTGCTTGAGAACAAGTTACTATTGACGTTGTTTTTTTCGCTGGTGTTTATTCCCGATGTGGACGTACTCGCGCTAGAACCAAACATCGGAATGGAAGTTGTGCTTATTGCTCCCATAGATGATCCACCGGCTATGCTCGAGAAGATCGGCATCGAATTCGTGGATGCGAATCCAACAGAAGTAGTGGCAACGTTAGAACCAAAAACTGACGTGGTCGTGCTCTTCGGCAGAGTGAAGGTTGCTGTGCTGGCGCTTAAGTTAGAAGACGTACCAAAAACTGACTGATTGCTCACTGTCGTTGTCCCGAAGATCGATGGAGCGGACGACGAGTTAGTAAATATCGAGCCGGTATTCGGAGCGATCTGGGCCATACTACTATTGATCGTTGTCGACGTCGTCGACGTCGACGATGAAGCTCCAAAGCTCGAAGGCAAATTATTTTTAGCAACGGCGAATAGACCTACGTTCGAGGTACCGGTCGCTGTATTTGTCGTCATCGATGCTTTACCGAAAGAAAAGCCAGTTTTGTTATCGTTTACGGACGAACTGGACGAAGGATACGACGCAAAGGTCGAGTTCGTCGATGATCCGAAAGTAGGTAAGCTAACTTTTGCGTTTGCTTCGAAACCGGTATTGGCTGAGCTTGCATTCGTAACGCTATTAGCTTGCGTGCCACTATTACCATTGTTCGAAGACGTGGCTGCGTTAGGAATCATCGAAGCCTGTCGAGACGTACTCGTCGAAGCGCCAAACGTTTCGCTATTTCCTGACGTATTCCCTGCTGACCCAAATACGAATCCTTCGGTCTTGGTGGACGTTGTCGGTAGATTGTTGGTTTTGCTTCCAAATGTAAACAACGGCGTCGATACGTTCACGTTCGATTTTCTATTGAATGCGTCATTCGAGCCAGTAATATTTGCGACACTTGTAAATGGCATAACGTTTGCTTTCGTGTCGATCGATGTAAATCCTGTATTCTGTTCTGTCTTTCCCGCGACACTGCTCAAATTTACTAGATTTGTGTGTGGCGATGTGAAGATCATACCGCCTTTCATATTTCCGATCGATACGTTCACACTCGACGAACAAATTGCTGCAACTTGCGAAACGTTTGTCTTTGGGTTGCTTTCGCTCGGCTCGTTTTTAGCGTTTACCGCAGTCGTACTCATAGAAATTACCGAAGGTATTGGAGCAGCGGTGGTTACTGTCCCAAAAATGCTAGTTGTTGCGGGAACAGCGAGTAAAGGAGATTTATTATTGGCAGACACGGTATCGAAGATGAACGTGGTACGAATCGGCGAAGTACTTGTTGTCGATGTGAACGTATTCGATTTGTTAGAATCGAAATTTTGTACGTTCAAACTTGTCGAACTAGTCGCAGTTGAGTTCGAAACAACAGGCTGAGATACGATTTCAGATTTCGTAGTCGAAAACGTAATCCCAAGAGTAGAATTGGATGTTTTATCTGCCACGGAAGTTACGACGTTTTCGATTTTCCTCTCAGACGTATCGGCAAACTGAACGTTCGTATTCGAGGAAGTATTTTTGGCTGGTAAATTAAAAGCCACGTACTTTGGCGACTTTGTATTCGATTCGCTTTTACCAAGACTAGGTGCCACAGCCGATGTGGAAATGGGTGTGGTATTAACGTTCGTAGTGGTAGTTGAAGAATTAAGGGTCGCACAAGTGACAGTACATGCAACAGACTTGACGGTATTTACTTCCTCCGCTTGAATCACCACATCTGGATTAATCCGACTGGCAGCTGGAAATAAAAACGAATATTCGTAAATTAAAAATGAACGTACTCGTACGTTGAATTTCCTTACCTTTACCAGATATGGCATCAAACATGCTTTGAAGTCTTGCTTTCATGCTCGTTTGCCTCATGTCTGTAATATCTTCCTTCTTTATCTCTTCTACATCGTCGGTAGTAAACTTTGCTCGTATATTACCCTGCTCTTCCACCAACATCCGTAACTTCTCGTTTCTTTCCGGTTCTGCCCTCATAAATAACTTGTGTGTTAACTTGGCTGATTCGATGGACTCGACCGATTCTACGGAACTATCTTTATCGCTATTCTGCGCATTCGAACGTTCTGTGTGTTTGCGGTCTGATTCATTTTCTACGCTTCTATTGTTAAAATTTCCTTTTGCTTTTAAAATTCCCTTCAACGGTGATTGTTCTTGTAGCTTATCGACAGAGTTACACGCATGTGAATTATTTCTTCTCTCCGCTAACTCGTAGTCAGGATATTTTGGACTTGTGCTCGGAACTTGTGCTATCGTTTCCGTACTAGCACTTTGAACACATTCCAACGATTTAAAATGCTTTTCAAAATCTGGAGTTCCGCTTCGTGAAAAATCTCCTAAGATAAACAAACCAAATGTAAAACAAATCCAAGTATTTTATCGTTATCGTTATCGTTATCGTTACAAGATTACAAATTATTTCGATCTACTACTTACTAGCTTTCCTTTTGACGCCGGAAACAACGTGCTTGCTAGAACTGAGTGAATTTATAATATCGTAACACGACGGTGTCTTGGTACGTTTCGTGGGTCGAACAATTTTATTACTTTGGGGAGAACTATCTTCTTCGGATTTCAAGGATTCTTCTCTGCTCCTTTTCTGTTTTGTTTCATCCTGTACCTCAAATTCCTTACTAGCAACGATATCTCTTCGTTGTTTCTTTGCCGGGTCGAAAGCAACATCTTCCCTCGAAGCGTGTCTTTTTAGCGATATTTCCCTTAGAGCTTGGGCGACGCTAGGCGAGGAACAACTATTGTCAGAGTGATGCACATTCGACAAAATACTTTGCTTCGACGGTGGAGAATATCGTATGGTATGAGACGGTGCTACTCTGACTGTCGCCGGTGTCCTTGTTTTCATAGACTTCACATTTATCAATGGAACTGAACTAGCATGGAGATTTACTTTTGGAAATTGCCCTACCCGATATTTGGATTGATGAGCCAATTTGTTGCTTGCTTCGGTTGCATATTTAGTCAATCGAGCCGTAAGTCCTGGAGAGGTTACGTCATTGTATACTCTGCAATTATATTACAAATTTCTGTACTCGCATAGAGCTACGAATATCTATGATCGATTAAGGTAGTTTAGGCTACTTACTTGGGATCGATGTTGTATCTAGTCGATGCTAAGAGAGGCCCTGTAGCTGTTTGAATACCTTTTCTTTCTCCTACTTTTGTATCTACTTTAGAGGTTATGCTAGAATTCCACGAAGAACCTTCGGCATCAAAATACGTTGAATTTTCTACCTGCATCAGAACATGATTCTGTCCATACAGAGGAGACGGTCTCTTTGATAATACTTGACCAGAAGGTGACAACTTGAACGTTTGATTTTCCAATTCCTCTTTATTTCGTGACAACATTGGTGTCGAAGTACGTTTGGCAACAAAGGAATCGTGATTGTACGACGAATGTTCGGAATTAGGATAAAAATAAATTTTCGAACTGATATCGTTTGACACACTGGCTTTTTGTAAATTCTTTGGAATCGGGCTAAGCTGCGTGATCGATCCAAAATGGGAAGAACTTTTCCTACTTGGATAAGGATCGGTACTAAGCTGATAATTCGATCCTCGTCGTCTTTCCATCCTAGAGTAGGGTTGTCTTTGGGTTAGGTATCGTTTTCGAAAACAGCGAATCGCAGCCTCAAAATATTGTCGGATGTACCGGTATACGTGATCGATGACGGTCCCAAAACTCGTACGAACTTCGAAAGAAATGTGTTTGCAGTAATCCAGTAAAAGGAACGCGTGCGGCGACAATAAGCTGTCGTTGATAATTAAAAAATAGCACGCATAAATCGTAAGAAACAATGAAATGGTAAGAATAAAAATCGATCCCCAAACGCTGTACAGAAACACGCACCCACTCAACACACTTACTAAAATGATCACACTCCGATTTCTTAATTCCCACATATTATTTCAAACAAGTAACCTCTCCATGTTTGAAAAGAGCACATTCACTGAATTACCGGAACCTTGCTGCGTTATACTCGACGACATTATCGACGTAGCAACTACTACGTAGTACATATTAATCATCGTCTTCCGAGTTATTTACATATTTTGTAATTTATTAGAAAAAATTTCGACTAAAACATTACATTTTCTTATTAAATCGCCGATCGAATGATCATTTCTATAAAATATTTTACAACTTTTATTGCGATTAACCTTCCGCTATTATAGTACGAACATACTATAATATGGCGGACAAAAGTCAAATTTCCCGGCGTTGCTTCAACTAAATTGATTCATACACGGAGCACGGAGCGGCATCTTTCCTTTTGAAAATTTAATGTTACATCAGTTCAGCAGTTACATACACACTTCCGTTTCAAATTCAAATAAATTATAACCTAATAAAAAGAATGCGAACTTTATAATTTTCGAATAGAATGTATATGTTTATTTATTTATTAATAATAGCTGTACCATTACCATTTGCTGAGAAAAAAAAACCCTATTATATGTATCTTACATGAAAAACAATTCAAAGCAATAAGCAATGGGCAAATTATTATATTATAATATACTAAATTAAATTATATACCTACTTGGAATAACAATAAGATTGGAATTCGGAATACATACGCATATATAATATACATAACATGATATTATTATTTGAATTATATATGATTATTTTCGAATAACGAGTGTTTCTAGTTTGAAATAAAATTGGAAGAATATATATCAATTATTATGAAATGCGTTGCAGTAGAAAATAACGAAGATATAAATAATATTTTTAAATATCCAAATTTCTACTTTTGAATTTTTTAGCTACTTTTAAATGTCATTTATTTATTTATTGTTCATTATTATACAGATTATTATATAGAAACAAATTTACTGAAAATATGTAAACTGATGTGATGTAAGGTACATATAATATAATTTGGACTTTCCATTTCCGTCCGTTTCGTTGTTCAGATAAGGTTTTAAGAAAGATAAATGGGTCCACAATCCACTTGTTTCAGTTTTCACGCTGGCAGCGCACGTGGGAATTCCTCGTGATAGTAAAAACAGGAAGGTTAATAGACACGAGTACTATCGACCTAGTCGGCTAACGATTATAACAGCATTTTAAAGTACGGTAAACCATGTCGTGGCTTTTTGGGTATCGTAATGCACAACCGCAAGACTTTTCGCAATTTGTACAACCACCGGCATCCGATGGGGCTGGAGGCGGAGATGATCGTGCACCACCGCCTAGAATTTCTCAAATGGAACCGTATCGATTTGACTCGAGTGCTTTAGAAAGAGCAGCATCAGCTGCCAAGGAGCTCGAAAAATCTTGTATGATCGGTTACTTTCATTTTTTCTTTCGATTAAATATTGTTACGCGAAGTTACGTAAGCAAACAACGATTTCTTAGGTTAAGGACCTCATGTTCTGTATAACATGATACTCCGATAATAGTCTAATTCTATGATGATGCAATGATTCGTTATCGAATACCGTCTTCAGAAATTATTTTCATCAATGAAAATAGTTACGAAGCGGTAAACTTTTACGCAACTTGCAATACTTTTATTAATAATTTTTCATTTCTCAATCATTCTATAATTTCTTTCCTTTATTTTTTTTTTTTATTTTTCTCATAATTACGTTACATTGATGCGTAAAATAAAAAATTTTGTAATGTAAGTTATTTGAGTTTTTGCATTTTATTCGGCGTATCTCAAACGAAATTCTTATTCTCTTCTTGTTTTTATAGTGCATGCCAAAGAGGCTTTGGAGCTATCTAAAATGCAAGAAACTACCAAACAAATGGAAAGACAAGCAGAAGTAAAAAAGTACGAAGCTAGCATAGAGCAAATGAAAGCAGAACAAAAACGTATTGACGGTGAGGAAAGGAGAAAAGTCTTGCAAGAAGAAACTAAACAACATCAAATGAGAGCTCAATATCAAGATCAATTAGCAAGAAAGCGATACGATGACCAACTGATACAACAACAGAGAATGAACGACGAAAATTTGAGGAGGCAGGAAGAATCAGTGGCGAAGCAAGAAGCAATGAGGAAAGCGACGATAGAACATGAAATGGAATTGAGACACAAAAATGAAATGAAAAAGTTGGAAGCAGAGGTTAAAGCGAAAGCAAAAATAGACAGAGAAAATCAAGATCTGAATATAGAGCAAATTAGGGTGAAAGCGTCCGAAAAACGAGTAACAGTTTTGGAGTCGATAAAGTGAGTAAAAAAAGAATTTGGGCGTCGATACGATAGCGGAGTTGAATGTATCGAATGATATTTATTGAATATTAATTTCAGAACCGCTGGTTCGGTATTAGGCACTGGTCTCACAGCTTTTCTTCAAGACTGGGATAAAGTTATCGCTGCAGCTGGAGGCTTGTCTTTGTTGGCTTTCGGAGTATATACCGCGAAAGGTACAACGGGTGTCGCTGCACGATACATAGAATCGCGGCTAGGAAAACCGTCTCTCGTTCGAGAAACTTCTAGATTTACAGTATTGGATACGTTGCAGCATCCTATCCAAGCGACAAAGAAATTAAAGACTAAGCAAACCGATGCTTTATCCGGTGTTGTTTTAGCACCAAAGCTCGAAGAAAGATTACGCGATATCGCGATAGCTACGAAGAATACGAAACAAAATCGCGGGATGTATAGAAATATATTGATGCATGGCCCTCCTGGGACGGGTAAAACAATGTTCGCAAAGAAGTTGGCGGAACACTCTGGTATGGACTACGCGATTGTGACTGGTGGTGATTTGGCACCATTGGGTCGAGATGGTGTTACTGCTATTCATAAAGTTTTCGACTGGGCAGCAACATCCAGGAAAGGTCTTTTGCTTTTCATCGACGAGGCGGATGCCTTTTTAAGGAAGCGATCGAGTGAGCATATTTCAGAAGATTTGAGAGCGATGTTAAATGCGTTCCTCTACAGAACTGGTGAGCAGAGCAACAAATTCATGTTGATTCTCGCTTCAAACACTCCAGAACAATTCGATTGGGCTGTAAACGATAGATTAGATGAAATGGTAGAGTTTCACCTACCAGGTCGGGCAGAACGTGAACGTCTAGTTCGACTTTATTTCGACAAATTCGTTCTTCAACCAGCGATCGAGGGCAATAAAAGATTAAAAGTTGCACAATTTGATTATAACGCGCTTTGTAGTAAAGTAGCCGAAATAACCGAAGGAATGTCTGGAAGAGAACTAGCGAAATTAGGCGTCACCTGGCAAGCAGCAGCTTATGCTTCCGAAGATGGTGTATTAACGGAACAAATGGTTATAGATAAGTGTAACGAGGCTGTTAAGCAACACAAGCAAAAGGTGATATATAATTACTTTTTACCGTTCTCACTTTTTTATAATGTTTAGAAATTATTTATAATATTTGTTTCTATTTGCGACTTGTATAGGTTCAGTGGCAGAGCGAACAAGAAAAGCAAGAGGCGAAATCGATTTACGCCACTGAAAAAGAAATAGAGATTCAGCCTATAAAATCCAAGACGCCAGTCGAATCATCATCGGACACAACAACCATAGCGACGGCTTAATTAATTACCGTAATTGCACAAAATGTTGCAAACGATATTTTATTAAGAAATCAATTATTAGTAAACGACAGTGGAGAAGGTGTAAATGATATTGTTACGAGAGGACGTAATTAATACTGACTTTTTGTTTTCTATACAAAATATACGTGTATAAATATTTTAAGGTAGAAGTATATTTGTTGTAAATTCCTAGCTGGATTAAACATTACGTACACTTCTATATATATATACATACATATATATATATATTTGTGTGCGTGTGTGCATGTATTTGTATATAAGAGTGCTTGACTGACAGCGAATAAGCTCTAAGACGTACTTCGGTTACAATTTAATAGAGACAGAAGTCGTACAAATCCTAAAAAACTTACACGAATCATTAAAATTAAAATATGTACTTTAATATTTTACTACCAGTTTTGTCATTTTTTTTTTTTTTTTTTTTTACTTATTTCTAAGTAGTAAGTTTCTTGAGATGTACTGTATATTGTCAATTTCGTATTAGCGAATTTATCGGATTAAATATGTAGTAATTGAAAATTCTCAGGAATCCAGACTAGTAGGTTTTAAATTGATAAGAAATTGTGGAAAATAGGATGCAGGATCATTCAACAGTACTACTAAAGAGTTCATGTACATGTATCCTATCTTATAAAATTCTGTATCTACATTACAATAATCATAGATATATACACATTAAAATAATTCGATATAAACATTTAAGAAAAAACATTTAAGTTCAAGTGTACTCTTATAATTATTAATAAATATTTAATATCTTTTTATTGTTATTTATTTAAAAAATTAAATTCTTTTAAATTAATTACTTATTGTTTGAAAAATAAATGTTCTTTATTACCAACATCGACATTATGTATAAAAGAAATTACAAGCACTAAAATATAAATTCGATTTGAAAAGAAATATTAATTAACATGTTAACACGAGATGTGACATCTGTAATAAAATGAATAGCAAGGAAAGAAAGAGTAAGATAGTGCTAAAAATATAAACTTTTACATATCAAGCGAAAAAAATTATTTTTTCATTAGAAGTATTATTTATTCAAAAAATACCGCTGGTGAGATTAAAATTAAGCTGATACTGTCATATTTAATTTTATATACACATGCAACATTTGCATACTTAACTCTTTCAGTAAATTATATACACTCCCATCTACAAGTTACTTGACGCTTGCATACTTTGAACAAAATTAATGTATCGTACATGTTCGTGACATAATGTAATTTTAATATTTGATATAAATGCTAACTTTATTTTATGATATAGGTCATAGTATAAAATCATGTATATCTTGATTTAATTGAGTAACTTATGGGTAAACAATAAGTATCAATACAGAAAGACGTATTTACATTCAAACAATCACTGTGGTCAAAATAAGCAAGTGTCCGGTGGCTTATGGACAGGAGTGCATGTAATTCTTTCGAACTCTATGTAGCATACAATCGTGCTTAGTACATTCACATTTCGCACGCTATATGAATCGAGCTATGTGAATTTTACGAGTTCATTGATACAGAAGACGCGCAAGTTTTCAAATATACATATATTTTCTCAACTACTTTTCTCAGCATTCAATTATTTTTACCCTCTCTACGTAAATACTGGCAAAGAAACGAATTTAAAATGTATTTAATTTAGAAGAAAAAAAAAAAAAAAAAGAAAGAACGAAAGACAAAGATAATGATATAGAAAAAGCATATTATTTTAATTTTATTTCAATAGGATTGTAAAATCAGTCTCTTCTTAAGAAGATATTTTGTAAAAAGGCACGCACGTACATTTCAGGTTCCCTTTGGTATTTAGTTGGTCTTTACCACTATTTGTGTACAAAATCAATTAGTTACAGTAATTACGTTCAATCTCTAACGCGAAGCCCCCAAATACTTGTTCTTCGGACACCAATGGTTGGTCTTGCAATGGAACTGTATAGGAACTTATTAAGTTGGGTTTCGCCACAGGTAACTTGTAATGATTTCAGTACTGGTTCGGGTATTACACCAAAAACATCCAAATATAACAAAGATGGCATATACGCCAATGTTACGTACGTCGACGGAGGTATACCATAACAACGACTTAGCGACAGATGTTCTAATTTTGACAAATCAAGTAAATTACGGACAGTATTCATTGTAAGCATAGTACAATCGCTCAAATCTAATTCTATCATATTTGGGCAACTTTTCACTAAATCCTTAACATCTGAAACCAGGGAAAAAAAGAAAAATACTGTCACTCGAACTAGCATGACGGATAACCAGATTTAACATAAATTTTCGAAACCACGAAACTTGTACTTACTATCATCTGTAATGGTTTTTCTGCATCCAGCTATATTTAAACGCATAACGGATGAAGGTAACGATTTACAAAGTAACGCCATAGTATCGGCATCTAAACCACACCAAGCCATATTGACAGCATTGAGGCTGAAAATATTAAAATAACACGTTAAAAAACATTTCTCGCTAACCAACGACGCTATTGCAAATAATTTTTCTTACTTTGTAAGCTTCGTCAAATGCTTGATACATTCAATGTCCATACCCTCGCACATCGTTAAATTTAAAATTTCTAAGTCATTATTATCACTGATAGCTTTGCAACATGATCTATTCACTATACACTTTTCTAGAGATAATTTTTTAAGGTATTTACACTTAGATAATAACATAGCCAATCCATCTGGAGAAATCACTGCCATCGAAAGGTCAAAGTACTGCAGTTTACTAATATAACCGTCGATAAGAACTTCACTGTTTTCAAGAAATACAGGATCTGCAATTTCTGCTTGTGCAAGTCGAAGTATTTGAACACCTCGTGGCAAAATATGACCCAATGTACCTTCGTTCAAGACTTTACTGCCTAAATCCAACCTGCTCCATAACGCTTCGTCTCGCGCTATTTGACACCATCGTTTACAGACCAACATGGAACGTACCTAACAAAAAAAAGAAAAAAGAAAAAAGAAAAAAAGAAAAGAAGACAAAAAAATAGAGAGAGAGAAAAAGGCGAACAGGACATAAAATATTTGATGTTACTCATATGCTTTGCCCATTAATTATCTGTGTTATTTATTTCTATTAATTTGTAATCTTACCAGACATTTCTTTGGAAGCCATTTTAATATCATTAAAATCATCTCATCGGATAATTTGTTAAACTTATTTTCGCCAAGGATCAAAGGTTTTCTTTTTCTCCTACATAGATAGAACTGTTCAAGACTACTTTCCCTGGTTGAAACATTAAGATTGTCTTTAGGAAAAGTTTCTTTCGTATCGATAAAATTATCTATTTCCACCCTGGGGGAATAACCAGATTCGTTTCCACTTGTCGAATACGTTGCAAATTCATCCAGTTCGTACGGATTGGAATCCAATCTTCGAGTAGCTTCCAAACTTTTGAAAAATACGTTAAGAAATGTATGAACACGTAAGCAAACCGATGAAAAGAATTTTTACAGTTAAAATACAAACCTGTCTATACTAGTGTTATCCAAGCTGGAACCTCTATAAATGCACTCTTGACTTTGAGAATCTTTCATCTTTTTACATTGCCCATTGTTATCCAATATAGTAGGCGAGATTGTTTGTTCCAAAGAATGAGATTTTTTTGTACTTTCACAATTCGATGCTTCATCTTCTAACATACTGACACCCATTTCTTCTAAGATTTCAGGTTCTACAAGGCTCGTATCACCAGAATACGACCATTTTGCACTATGTTTGGAGATACTGTTCAAACTGTCGTTTAAGTTGTTATTACAGCTGTCGTCTAAGCGTAGTTGTTTGCTGTCAAACATATTTGCATGTACAAAATTAATTACCAACAAGCTTACGTTTGCATAGTATGATCAGATAAAAAAGAGAGTAGAAAAAGGGCAACCTGTTCCACCAGGGTGAAGGAGGTGATCCTTTGGACATAGTAAATTCTAAGTCTTCCTTAAGACTAGTATGTTTTGTCATGCAGAAGTGCACAAATTGTGTAGAAACCTACAGATTGGCATATAGGAAAAATTATGTTCGACTTACATCATAAATAGCTCGATATTTGTAGGTCAAAGGGCACTGTCAAACTGAACATAAATAGAACTTCTAATTACAAATAGATGGACAAAAAAAAAAACTGGTAATCCACATCGACCAGAATGTACACCAAGCAATTTTTAGTAAACATTTGTATTTGAATCTAGTGAGTATAAATAATCATACGAGTAACTGAACATGATTAATATAACTCGTAGTTAGTGAAAATCACTAGAGGAAAGCAATTTAAAAGATATGGTGCGATAAGGATGGAATTAGTATAGCTATTAACTGGATATTTTTAAAGAAATATTTGTGAGTTTGATAATTTAGTAATTATACTTATAAATCAAAAAACACGATCTTCCCACTATCTTACTAAAAGAAAAAAAGAAACTACAAAAGCATCGAAACAGAAGAAATTACGTTGATTCAACCAATTCTCCAACCGACAGTTTATTAATTTTCCGAATGAAGAGAAAAAATAGTTTTTTTGTGGTAGAGCAACCAGTCGAAGAACGTAATTGGGAAAAAAAGTGATTTCAATATTTTTCGTTGGTGAATTTGTCATTTATAAACTTGGAGTATCTGGAGTGACAAACAAATCGTGAACGAATTTTGATCTTTTCGATGAAAAGAATGAAAATTTGTTATATCTTGCGAATAGATTTGGCAAGAATTATTCACTGGGAAAGGTTCTTAACCTTACCTGTGGGCGCGAAATATGCACCTGCATCACCCTGAGCAACAGGTAAGAGAGATGTATACGATGATTACGAAAAACTGGGTAGTTTTGTTTCGAAGGCGGGAAATTGCAGTAAAATAAGATTACCTTTCGGGAGGCGAAAATTCTTTGGAATCCTCGAGACAGTGCTCGTTGAGCCTCGTGTGCTCCGCCACGACAGAATTCATTTTTGGCGGAATCCGGTCACCGTAACCTTTTTTCGATCGCCACTGGTTCCACGCATGGAAAACAATCGTTAGCGACGAATCCCAATTGCTCGAATAACTCGCGACCATTCGATCTATTCCCTTGGTCTCTTATCCGATTGGTTGACGGTTCAATGATCTCGAGACGGCGGGAAATTGAGGGATCGATCGTGCGCGCCAACTGTTTAACATTACTTACTTAAACTCTAAACCATCCGATCGGCGCTGCTATGTTTTTTCCGATTGTTATTGTTTTAAAAGTTTGCGTAACCGCGACTGCTTCCTTAGAGACTTCGATCCGGCCGATTCCAAGTCGGAAAATTTATTTTCATTTCTACTCACCCTGTTTCTATTTATTACAAGTTGTTTCGTTTACGTTTTAACGAACGTACGTGCGTATAGCTTTTAACTAAAAAATCTAATAAATAAACAAAGGAATTTGTCTCTGGCAATATTTATATGCATACGTCGCTACTTCGATTCTCTTAATTTTCGATCTTCCGTTTCTCGTTTCGCACGTTTGTCCCGAAATTGACTAAATCGGACGTTTTTTTATGGAAGTCGAATCGAGATCGAAGCGGCTGCAATCCTCGTTCGTGCCACCAGCCGTACCTGAAATCGGAATCATTGATCGATTAAAATAGAATAAAGAGAAACGAAGAAAGAAGAGCCTTGTATCGTTCTCATAAGATTTAAATTACGCATTGCTGCTAAGTAAAACTGGTGGCCGTCTACCACTTGTGCCACCGTTTTCCTGCTCTTCCGTACTTTTCTCCAACGTACGAACCGTGTTGAAATTGTTCGCTCTATTTTCGTATTCCTTCGAGTAAAATTTTGGTGTGATCGATTCTCCTGTAATTGTAACACACTATCTAATCGATATCATAGTTTTTATAATAATAAATAATAATTTCTTAGTAAATAGATTTTCTTTGTTCCACGCGATAGGAAAACGATACGTTTTAAAAATCGTATAAACTATACCGTTGATTTTCGATACACGTATGTTCGATTTGCCAATTAATCTATCTTTGGAAAAGCCTAATTTAAAAGGTGGTAGTTTTTCTAATTGTTTGCCCACCGCGGATGAGTTGGAACCGTGAGAATTCGTTCGATCCATAGTTGTCCTGCTCGACCTACGGCGACGACGACAGTTACGTTTATCGAAGATCAGCTGTGTCGCGTTAACACGGATGACAATCTATACAATGAAGGAGATGCAGGTGGGGATATATTTGGTCGATACGCTTCGGAGCAATAATACACGTACATTATAAACGAAAGGAAACAGGGATGGGAGTTGTTTCGCGTCTTGCGTTGCCTGCGTTCACCGATCGTCACATTCATTTACATACATCGTAATTCATTTTCCTCGAATTCCCACATCAGTCAGTTATTTTCGACCCAAGTCGCTTCGAGGTCATGGGACATGGGGCGCGGTACATGTTTATTTAAATTTAAAGAAACATCGCTATTACCAAGTTTCATAAGATGTCAACGTGAGATAATCATTCTGACAATCGAATTTCCACCATCAAACATTTCTGTGTATCGTGACAAATCAAAGAATATTCAAGCATGAGTTAGAAGGGCGCTCTGTATATTTAAGCTATGCAATTTCGAAGACGTTATAATCCAAAATGAACTTCTTCTTTTGCAGTTCAGTTGCGTGTACTTGGAATTCAAATGGAGCACCACATTTTGATCAAAATTAGAGAATCAAACCTTGACGACTTACAATTGAGTTTGAAATAAAATCCAACGAATTAATCGGAAGAATTGTACCGTGTGTCTTTTGTTCGACAACGATCGTGGCAACAAATCGAGGAAAGTATTCTTGTGGCAAGCAACGATACCTTCGTAGGCGAAGCTATTAAACAGAAAGGAGCAATATATGCGTATAGGTGCTAGTTTATCGATTAAATGCTATTTTATTAGGAAGCTTACAAAGTTTTCATAAGACTTGCTCGCTTTTACACGGAAAAAACAATGCCGTTCGCAACTCGGACAATTCCAAGTTTTGAAAATGTTTCTCTTCCTCTCTTTCTCTCCCTCGTTCTTTCTTTCACTATACTCTCTCTCTCTCTCTCTCTCTCTCTCGTATCTTGAGTTCGAATTCCAGCCAAAATTACTTCGTAAGAGATTGTGTATTTTGGAAACTGTTTCTGTTCGTACGATCGAAAAAAAACCATACATACATATGTATAGAGTTAGCAATAATGCTTCACACTTACAATATTTTCGTATGGTAAAATGCATTCTCTCCATTCTTACCATCATCGTTGTCCGTTTTCTCTTTCTCGGTTGGTTGGTCGGTTTCCGTGCAGAAGAGAATCCTAAAATTTCGCGGTTTTTTTTTTCACAGAAAAAATGGACGAGCATCGTCCACACGGTCAGTTTGTTACTTTTGACTCGATATAGCTGATAGGTCATGCAAAAATCGACGAAGGAGAGCAACGACGGGCTTCTTCGTGAATATCGATAAAACGTAAAGGAATCGCAACACGCACCTTCAGGCTTGCGAATAGCTAAAATAAGAAGCAGACGAGGAAAAAAAGAAAAAGAAAAGGAACTGACGTTCGTTTAAAAAACATTCGTAATATTCTTTATTCGTCTTTTAAGGGCCTTTTTTCTTTTTTCCTCTCTCTCCCCCTCTCCCCCTCTTTTTATACTGCTCTTTTGTATAATATAAAAAAGAACGTAACAAAAATGCTGCTTCTTCCGGGACATACAACAGCGTACAATAGCACGCACCAGCATGCAACGCGCTTCTTTTTTCTTTCGTTTAAGATTAGGAACCGTAGTTCGAAGATGCCAGGGCGGTAATGCGAAACAAGATAGGTTTGCTGCGTATTGCCAGGAAGAAACTCACAAGTAACGTTGCGCATCTCGTGCGTATACTGTGTTAGCATACCATTGGGATATGTTCGCAATACTCTTTCACCGGTTCTTATAATTTTCGATCGATCGAAGATCGTCAACGTGCCGATTATACGATCTATTAGAAAGTTACGCGTCGTTTAAATTTTAAGCGGGAATCGTTCGACTTTGAGAATGGGGAATACGCATGCGATATCTTAGTTTTTTCTTTATTGGAATAGTATACGCTTTAAATCGCTATATATCACGCTGTTCGATGAACCAGCAAACGAAATTCTACGCTACAGACGCGTTTGCGTATACATCGTCCTAAACATAAATACGAAACAATTATAAGACGCGCGAATTTTTTTCACGATGATCGAAGAAAGACTCGTCGATAGAGTAGCGCAGTAATATCTTACCTTAACTGTTAATTTTACAAACCTATACAAAGGTGTTTACCATTTCGCTTATAGGCTAAATATTGTTTTATCATTCGAGCTTGCAACGACACATACGCACACGCATACGCATTAACGAACATACAAATATATACATACATTCGTACACGCATACAAAATACACAAAATACACATGCTCTCCAGCATGTACACTTTCGCACTCGGACGTAAATTCATTCGCGCTATTACAATTTATAGATCTATATTATTATGGCCATGGATCCTTAGTGCGATTCGGTTGCTTTCCTTGACGCAAGACTTGTCGCTGCTCGTCCTTTACTCTACGTACTCTCTTCTTGCATTTCAATGTTTCTTCGACAAATTATTATCGTTATATATCGCTAACATACTGATGATACACGTTTGTTACGACGCACGCTCGATCGATATCGAGATTTTATCGACATTTTTATCGAGATTTTTATCGAGATTTTTATCGAGATTTTTATCGAGATGATGGCAATTTGAGGGAACGCTAATTGAACGAAATACTTTGTAAGAAAAACATACCGTGTGAAAAATGGATATCGGTCGAGAATGCATTCAGTTTTCATGAAAATATTGCATTACCAAGGCTGTGATTGGTTACGCCATACGTTATTGTAATCGAACAAACGAAACGAATAATAAAAATGCATCGCTAGAAAATCGAAAAAGAAAGATGCGTAGATCCTAAAGAAAGGCGTCCATTGATAACACATGACAATAATGCTGAGGAATATTGTAACTCGAAAGATACGATCCCGCGCAAATGGTAACGTATTCTTCCAGTCGTCGTTATTCTCTTGTTCGCGCGCATACTCCTTCGGTCACGCGTCATCGTATTTTTCAATTTGTGAGAAAATTTAGGGAAAAAAAAAAAAAAAAAAGAAAAAGGAAGAAAAGGCCAAGAACTCGCGGTATATTCGTGTTTCTTAATGGTTTTCGTGATTAAAAAAGTCACGGATGTAATTAACGTGTAATGCTTTTTTTCGTTTCTACGTCGTAAGCACATGCAAACAACGATGCATGCGTATTCATACATAATTTTTCTCATTACGAGAAATCGCTAACGCTACTTCCGCTAACAAATGTTTTCATTTTCAAGGGAATTGCCAATTTTCCTTGGAACTTGAAACATTTGGATGGACGAATTTGATGGTGTAACCGTAACCAAACATTTGTTAACGATCGTTTATACGCATTAGTCTCTGTGGCGTCTGTTGTCCATGGGATTCGAATAAAATATGTATGTATGTATGTATGTATGTTGATGTATATGGCAAAATGATATCTGCTATAGGAGAGTTCCGTTTTATGATCCTCCATCCTTGGGAGGAAAGTCTAATAACGCTGCTGTCGAGATATTTGCGTCGACTATTAGTCTGTGTATATGCAATGTATATCGTAATGTCATTGGACAAAGCTTTTCAGGGTTAATTCGTAAGAAGAAAGAACAAGTAACGATTAATTTTCAACCCTGGATGGACTTCGATCGCATACAGACATTATAAGCTCTTTTTCCTCATTCTTTTCTTCAAACACGATAGTGTGTATGTAATTTGTAACAAATTTGCGCAGCTCATCGTAACTGCCCTGAGTAAAGAGTCTCCCCGCCATACAACACGACTCTATGCAACTATGATACGTAAAATAAATCGAAACGAGTTGTTCGTTTACCGTTCGGAGGAAAATGTTCGCAATTTTTCATCGTTTCGTTCTTTTCTATATTATTTGCTTACGATATCAATCCGAAAGAACACGCAAAATTTTATCCATAAAAATGTCCTTTACACGATACGAAAGTTCTGTCAAACTTGACGATACACGACATTGGAAATTTGTAGCGTCACGATCTTCCTCTGCATCGTGTACCGCGAGGTAATGGGAATGCGAGATATTTACATTTTATGACAACGAAAATCATCAGACGGAACAAGAGAGATCGATCATAATCGACAGAGTAAACGCGTAGTAGGTGGGCAGACGATAGAACGACGTTTCGTCGATAAAACTCTACAAAAATACGTAACAGTAATTAATTGGATGTGATATTCATGTAATCTAGGTTCTTTGAGAAAGTTTGTCCGTTAACGTGCGTACGCACGCGCACGTTATCGGATGTGACTCTCTCCCTCTCCCTCTCCCTCCCTCTCTTTCTCTCATATTCCTGCTCCATGTACTTTCCCTTTTCTCTCTTTCGCTCCGTATACTCTTAATCACTTACGACGCAGGTACAATTTTTTTCTGTATTTTTTTTTTTCTTTTTTTTCCTTTTTGTTAAACTAATCTTTTAATCTTCCTTACGTACTAACTCTCTATGAAGGTGCTTAAGAGAAAATTACAAAAAATGGCCGTAGTTGTCGTCCCCTTTTTCCCTTCGATACAAATGCGCGTTGTTCCTTCCTTGGAATTTGCTTTACAGTATTTTCGAACTTACACTCTACTACATTCTTAGAAACCTACTGAGCAAACTATTTGTAACATGCACCAAGATGCGCGGTTTACTCTTCTTACCGCTGCTTTTTTTTTCTTTTTTTGTTTTTTTTTTTTTGGTTTTTTTTTTCGTCCGAAGATGCGTTGCTGTAGCTGCTTTTCATAATTCTCGAACAAGTTATCGTTAAAAAAAGAAAAGAGAAACGTAACTCGGAGATATTTTGTTGAATAATAGCTATAGTTGCAAAAATATTTAAGGCCGAACTAAAAAGAAATCGATTTAATAAAAAGAAACGAAGCAAATATACGCGTACACGATCGGTAAAAATATTCATCAAAATTATTTTTTTTTTTCTTTCTTTCTTTCTTTCTTTCTTTCTTTTGCGTCTCTGTATATCCGTTTCGATAAATTGATATGAACGAGCATATACTATGTATGTACTTTTCTAGATATCATATAATAGCGAAAGTACAGAAACGTTGTATATCTAATGTGACTTATTTTTTATATTATGCTATATGTTCTCGTCTAACGGATACCGACAGTGGAATGTACATATTACAAATTTTTTTTCATTTTTGTACGTTCCTTCAAGTTCTGTGCTAAATGTAATCTGAACCGAAATTAAAAGATGCGCGATCGTTCAATTTTTCGTATGTACATATGTATGTGTATCGAATCTGTGCTGCCTCTGCTTATGTTCGTTCATACTATTTAACGAATGTATCGTATAAAAGAACGTTCAACAAATAAACCGAACGAATAGCTTGTATCGATTTAAAAAATTTGTAGCGCAAAGACGAGGAGCATATTGAACAGACTCGTCGAAACGAAACAAGAGCACAAAAGAAAAATGGAGAAAAATATAAAGTTAAAGATATATTCGGACACGATATTTCTCTGAATTCTGTAGGAAATATAGAAATTCAGGAAAAATTATTGTCTGATCGAGTGTTGTGTATCGTTGGCGTCGCGCGTGGTTAATCGTGTATCGGAGCAAAGACACGTCGTTTTATGTCGTCGCTCCGTGTGTTGCTGTATAGATATGTTCGTGTGTGTGTGTGTGTGTGTGTTTAATAACCGTCGATCGTTGCGCGAATCATTGTAACGCAGCTCTTGTTATTTTTAATGAAACACAACCTTCGCTTAGCCAATCGTAATGTCGCACTTATGTCATTGTTACTCTTTGTCAATTAACGATAGATAACATTACTGTACACGCTTTCTTCGTATCCGTGTAAACATGAATTATACGCGCTACCAAGAAAGGAGACTGTCGTTTCGTTCGTAGGAATGTCACCTTTCAGCCACTAACGGACTCGATAACTGTTTTGTTGGTCTGACGTTCGAGTAGATCCGAACGAGCTTTTAAACGGCGCTGCATCAGACGACTCTCGCTCGGCGGTGACAAACCCAACACCTGAGGTACCGACGTTTCCTTGTAGATCAATCGATTCTTTGCCATGATTTTCGAATCGGTCAGATCGGTACTCGAACGAATCGAACAAGATTTCAAGCGCGAGTTTACGTCAAATTCGTTGGAGGAATGAGTCGCGCAAACCTTACTGTGTTCCGATAATTCACTGTTCGAGTCGGACATGTGCCCGTAAGGATGGTTATCTTCGTCCGTCGACGAAGTGGATAATCTCGGTTCCCTCTTCTCCGCCAAATTCTCCAAATTTACGGAAAAATGTTGAAATATCACTCGGTTCACGGCTATCGCCGATTCGGCGAACGCTGACAGTTCTCTAGCAGAATTATTCCTCCTATAAAGAGAAACGTATCCGTTAATTTCATTTCTTACGTTTATTACGCGTATTACCGCATTACGTTAAACTAATTCGCGACTGAAATCTCTTACGTCGATTGATACAACTAGCTAAAATTGATCGATCGGTAAATACCAAGAATAACGAACCTGATAATACTAGGAGTTACGAGAGATTTTTCTGTATTTTCAACGGAGCTTGGGCCGGGATTGATCCACGGATGTTTCAGAATACTCTCGGCGCTGAACCTTTGACGGGCTTCTTTGACCAGCAAGCCCCTGATCAAATCCTTCGCATCTTCCGAAATACACCTCCATTCGTTATCCGGAAATTCGTACCTGCCTTCTTGAATACTGCTAAATAGAAGGTTTTGGCAATCCTCGCAATTTTCTCCTCTCTCCCAACCACAATCGGATCCGCAATTTCCATAAAAAGGTGGATAACCGCAGAGGAGTATATACATAATCACACCAAGGCTCCAGAGATCGCAACGCTTATCGTAATAATTCGCTTCCCCGGTGAAAGCTCCCACAACTTCTGGAGCCATGAAGTCGGCGCTACCGACTGGCGTCAAGAGTTGCGGCGTAGCTATAGGACTCGACAACGAATTGTTGAACTTGATACCCGAACCAAGATCGAAGTCGCATAATTTAATCGGTATCAGCTTATCCGGACACACGCACAAAATGTTTTCGGGTTTCAGATCCCTATGGGCGATACCTGATAACAGCAAAGATAACGCGTTCGTTAAGAGGATAAACTTGAAGGTGTTGCACGTGCATACCGTAATCACACACCGGATGTGTATGTTAATTAAAATAATTCAAATAAAAGTGGCTTTACCTTTCTTGTGAAGGAAATTTAACGCGCTTGCGATTTCTTGAATTATCTCGCTGGCTTCCCGTTCGGTGAAATGAACTCTTTCTTGTATCCGGCTCAACAGTTGGCCACCGTTTATTTTCTCGAATACCAGATAAAACTTTTCTTCGTCTTCGAAAAACTCAATCAATTGGATGATATTTGGATGGCCCTGGCAATGATGAAACGTTTCCACTTCTTTGAACACACGTGCTCGTGCGTGACCGGGAATTTTGTCGATAATTTTAACAGCATACTCCAGATCGGTATAAAGCGACCTACAAGTTTGAACTGAAGCGTAAGCACCTTCTCCAAGAACTTCGCCGGTCAATTTGTACAGTTCTGAAACAAACACGCAGTCGTAGTTTAATACTAATTTTATAACTGCAGTGATACAACAATAAATAAAACGTAATAGAATAATTTCGAGAACGGAGAGGAACATAGAAAGGAATATAATAAAAGAGGGGAAAAGGGGATAGAAACGAATAGGGATGGAGAGGGGAAGGAGAGGCTGGATCAGAGAGAGAGAGAGAGAGAGAGAGAGAGAGAGAGAGAGAGAGAGAGAGGAGCGAGGTTGACCAAAAATAATCGCATCGCGTCACGTACGCCAAAACGAACAGAGTTTCGTAGTAAGCACAACATCCTTTATTATCGCGTTTATCGGAGTAACTCGTACTTTATTCAAAGCAAAGATCGCTAGTACAGTAACGTAAAATTCGCGTAAGATTCGGATCGCGTCTATTCTTCTCTGTATATTCTATAGTGTAATTAACATTACGATGCGTTATCGGAGTTCAAAGAAACGAAAGACGCTGTTGTTAGATACAGCATCGTTACGTTGCTGAATATCGACGATTCTAAAAAGGATCGATCATAGCCGAGAGCTCCGCCTATAGCGCGATCGATCGTCTAATCGGAAGAGTATCAACGAACGAATCGTTAAGAGTTTCGTACGCGTATAACTAATATATTTTTTCTGTTTTTTTTTTTTCCTGACCGAGAACTTTCGATCTCCGTTAGCCGTTGCCCGACCCTCTCTCGTCGCGTGTCCGCTTGCTTCTTGCTTCCTCAATAACGACGCAATAACGCGACGCTTCCGTTTCATTCTGTACGGCTGCTCGTTCGTTTGTTCATTGCCTGGTTACAACGTTACAACGTTACGTCGCTTCGGTGTATCGTAAGCTGCTATCAACTCTCTTTTTACCTTTCCTTTTCTGTTCCCTAATCAACAGTTTTGCTCTCCCCTTAGCTCCCACCCATTTGCCTCTCGCGCCAAAGATACGATTCTCTCTCTGCTTGGCAACACCGCCGACGAATACCTAGCAACCAGAAGCCGATAATACATTTTCATGCCTCCACCGTCTCTCCGCTGCCTTTCCTTCTCCCCCTCTATGTTAAATTGCACCGCCGCACCGATTCTATTGTACACGTACACATGGCATATATTCTTCAATCCGACGTCCTGATGCATAACCTATGCGTTTTATTTGATTCTCATAACATACACTTAACACCGTAAAGTGTGTATTTACCAGTGATATTTCTATGATCCTTGTTAACTAGTTTCGTATTGCGAGTAAATATAATCGACGATATAGGGAAACGGAACACTTTGTAAGTTTGACAATTTTAGCATATTTAACGAGTACGCGTTAGAATACACGTGACTGTTGATCATACGAGGATTTGATCTGTGTATAACGATAACGAACAAGGGACCGCTTGAAACAAGAAGCTGCGAGTTACGAGACTCCCCCGACTGGGAAATATCAAACGAAGCAAGAGTATCATCCAGGAACGAGTAACATAGAGATATAACATTTTTACACGAAGGAAAGATGGAAGTATCTCATAGGAAGAAAATTATTTCGTAACAATAAAATTGTGAAAACTACAAAAGAATTACGGTTAAAAGATGCGCGTGTACGTGAGAGTAAACGATGGAAAGGAACGAGGGGAAAGGATAATAAAGATTAGAAAGAGAAGGTAGAAATCTGAAGAGGCGATGGAGGAGCTCGAGACTCGAGACGTATCGACGAGTTAACCCGTGGCCCAGATTTGAACGTATACGGGTGCGCTCATGCCTAGTTTACTACTAGCAATACGAAACGGAAGCTTCTCGAACACTGAAATTCTACTAGTCTACTGAACTGTACGAAATCGATCGTATAACGTGACATAATAGTTTCGACTAATCGATTCGGCTAATAATTTTTCAAAAGGAGGTTGTGTATTCGTTTAATCCAATTCTAGAATACACGATAGACGAACTAAAAACCGAATCAAACGACACATCGTCCAAATAATCGAATAAAACAAATACGCTTTGCTATTCGCTTTTTAGTTTGTCCGATATCTTGTTTTTCGCGACTATTCTCCGATCTTAAACCGTCCGAAGCCTTATGTCGCTTCTACATCGACGTTCAATGCTCGATTTAATTTTTGCTTACAAGATACTTAGTGGCCCTTGCGAGTGGCCCCGAAATTACATCACAATTCAATTTATGGATACATCGATCCTCTATTAGGCGTTGTCTTCTTTTTAGATAGGAATCGCACCGTACTCTTTATACGCAATAAAATTGTTTAAATAAGCTTGTTATAAACGTTAATAATCTTTACTACGAATAAATCAACTTTTTCTGTACTTCCTACGCCTTCGGGCGTGCTTTACTTTCTATTCCCCCGCGGTAACTACTTTTCATATTGTAGCAAGCGATGTATTTACTATAGGTAGTACAGTCCGCATATATTTTTATTATTATTATTATTATTGCGAGAAAAAAATCGAGATTGCGCGCATAATCGACTAATATATTCGTTTCGTATGAATTTCTCAAAGATTCTAAATTTGTATAGGATAACACACCTGCGTGAGGTGAGTCATCGAAGCACGAGTGACAGATCGTTAACACAAACACGTGTCCGCAGTCAAACGACGAATTGACTGTTTACTATTATTTACATTTCTACCTTGCCGTAACCCACCCTGATCGATCTTTGCACTCTTCTCCTCTTTATTTCTTTTCTCTTTTTTTCCCCGTTGATTTTCGTACTATATGATAACATAATGGTACACGTTAGAAAAATCTTTGTATCCTACTTATATCGTTCGACCGAAGTAGCTGAATTAAAACTACGTACATGCGATCTTTGATAGGTATGTACATCGAATCTCGAGATCAACCAATGAGAAATTTTTCAAAAATATATACGTTTATAAGAAGAATTATTCGATAATCGCTACGCGATAAATGAGCGATAAACTATGCGTATGTTGTCGTTGGCCGAACAACGCGCACGCTATTCGATGAAGTCGACCGGGAAGAAATTCTTTGCTGCTCGGCCAACGACACAAGAACAGTACCCGAATATTCAATTACCCATCCACCATTATCGATATTTATCACAGCGCGAGAGTCTACAAGTTTTTTCGTTTTCTCGCAGCGTGTCACGAGTCTTTCCGCGGATGAAATTTTACCTTGAAAACAAGCTGACATCAAAGACGATCCAGAGCGTTTCTTCTTGCGTCTTTTGCGCCTAGCTTCCTCTTGTCGAGCTTGCACGGCGCTCATTGATTCTCCCGTGGAATTCACAGTCTCTCTACAACTTGCTTCTTCTAAAACAAAACAAAAATTGTTGATATATGCTCGATTAATTGCAAGATGTTCTAAGACTAAACATATATAAACGTATATGGTTAAACGTTCATACGAGAATGTACGTATAATATCACAATATCGTAACACAGTAATAACTAAATTATAGTATAATTATAGATATAAATAATATGGAAATCACGTGGGAAAACGAATAGAAAGTGTTGCCGTTCTTCGTTCGTTATTCTCGTTTTATAGAGTACATGAAAAAACATAATCGCAAAATTAAACGATGAATATCTGTTCTATGTGTAAATTGTTATAGAATTAAAAACGAGCCGTGTCTCGTGTTTTATAGCTACAGTAGTAATTATCAGGGACAAACGAAGAATAATAAAAACAGAAAGAAAAACTGACCGAGAGTATAGAAAAGTAATATGTAGAAAAATTTTGCAAAGTCTCGATATACGATAATAAGCGGGAATCGGGCAACTCTTGTTTATCCGTGAAAACAATTTCTCGAGAATCAACCGACCAAGTATATACATACATATGTATGTACATAGATACATACACGTGACGATCCCACGCGTTCATTAACGCTATATCAAATGCGACACGGCTTGTTTATTTGTACACGAAAATATTACAAATCTTAAAAAATTACAAACACCAGTACGTTACGCATTTCGCTCGATACATATTAATAATATTTATATTAGCAACCATGGACGATTACATTATTTGATTCGTTCCTATAACTGAATGTATAAATACATCGTTACGGTCGAGTTAACGCGACTTCTATCTAGCGTCATACACTCTCTTGAAGGAAATTATAAAATGTCGATAGAGTCTTCGTTGGCCGTGATATACACGTGCAAGCGAAGAAGGCACGACGAATTTTGTAAATAATACGACACGTTGAAACACGAAGCTAGTTTCAAAAATTTTTTTTTTTTTTAATACGGCTTTCTGATTTAGGTGCACAACAAGTTAGCGAGAACCATGTGAAACCATCTGTCGTTACGCAAGAAAAACTACGATTAAAAATTAAGCGGAGCGTCGAAAAGTAGCATAAAAGATGTTTAAAAGGTCAAGATCAAGTTGACTAGACGCACGAAGCTGTTCGATGAAATATGAGGAATCGCGCGTGATCACCGTATTTGCCGACAACGCGTGGGTCATCGAGTAACACCGCGTCTGCAAATATGTATTTAATGAATCGATAAAGAGCGACGATCTTTGTTTCAATTTCAAACTCGCAACTCGAATTTAAACGATCCGATCGACGACGAGTGTTTGAATCTGTCGCGAACAAAAGTTCGCGTTTATCGGCGGAAAGATCCGACCGAAAGATACGTTTACTTTCAATATGCAATCGAATAAAGGTTATCGCGTTCTGATATCATAAATTCTCTCGGTACGAAAATAATCGCAATCTCAACGTGCCAAAAAATGATTTAGCCCCGGTCAAATACGATAGACATCGTGGTTAATCGTTAACGTTGAAGCGAATCGCAATTTGGCCAAGAGCGAATGTGTATACTCTTCTGTTGCCTGTATCAACGATGCGATGCAACGCAATGAAACTCGATGCAAGAAGAAACACAACCAAGCACGGCAAGTACCAAGAGCTCAGGGTTCAATGACTGGCACAGAAAAGGAACGCCGCCATCTTACGCGAGATATACACACGTACGATAATGTTGCTGTATCCGCAAAACCAGCGACAATCGTCCATTCGATATAAAAAACCTAAACGTAAATCTATATATATACATATGTATATATAGAGAACGAGGTATATTTCCTTTCTCGTCTATGAATTTTCACGAAGAAAGAAAAGAAAAGTGGAAAAATAGAAAAAAAAACGCCTCCTTTACGAAATTCAGTTTCACTCTTGAACGTTTGTCTAATGTCATTTCACGCTTGACAATGTGTACAATCGATATACACGAACACTGTATTCTAACTTTAACGCATTTCAAGGTTAAAAATTCTCCGAGGCTCGCTTTTCGACGGATCTAGCAACGACTAATTGTCTTTTCGTTCGCGGCAATACCGTTTGGTCCTTTCTGCGAAAATTTTCAAAACGATCGATCATGGCGTATGCGATATCAATTAGAAAATTGTTACCTTACGATTACGTTTCGCATTTCGAAAGAAACCATTCTCTTTAAAACGAAGAGTATTTACTAACGAATTTGACATGCGCGCGAGGATCTCTCCTCTCCTCTCTCCCTCTCTCTCGCTCCTTCAATTCTTTGTTTGGGTTACCCTTACCGACACCCTTTGCGATTTGCGTCCAACTCGAACGCGAACCGACTAACCCACTTCGACCCTCAAAAATAATTCAACGATGCACGTTGCATCGTCTTAGCGTCGTGTCGCGCTTTCATCCGGCTATGCTTCGTTTTCTTTCATAATACGTATCAACTTTTGCACCCTTCGCTGCACTTTGTCTCGCTGTACATTTTCGTTTCTTATTCCTTCTTACCGATATTGCGAATTTACATTATTTTTATACGTTACGATTTGTTCGATTTCGACGTACGAGAAACGATTTTACAACGAAACATCGAAACAAACGATTGAAACGATAAAAAAAATACGAATAAAGTACACATAAGCGAAATGCTAAGAATAACCTATTACACGCGTCAAAATAACGAGATAAAATACATATGATGTAGTGCGATCGATGTGTGTATGTGTCCATTTTGATACTGTCAAGTTTTTCAATCGGCATTTTTAGGCGTAGACATATACATACATATATGAAGTAGTTAAAAGAAGAGTTAGAACGGTATAGTTAAAAAAAAAAAAAAACGAGAAATGTAAAATTATATTTAATATAAATTAAGTAGGATTCGACGGAAACGTCGATTCGATTATTATAAATGTTTAACGACCGTTCGAATTATATGGTCGTAACTTAGTTATACAAAAATATACCTAACCTACAAGACTAAGTATGCGATAGAGATCTTATTTCGAGTTTTAATTTTTCTGATAGGAACAAATTTAGAACGAATTTAAACGAAAGGTTTCGAGATAGAAAACTCGAAGCGAGAAACACTGGGAACACGGTGCACCGGCTTCGAGAAAGTTCTTCCGTCAACCGACTTCGATTGTCACGTCCCGCGTTTCTCTTCGCCGATTGAACTTGAAAATTTCTATCACCTCGCGCGGATTGCTTATTTTACACGTTTTCTTTCCTTTCTATCCAAATCATACAGTCGATTAATTTAACAGTTAATCGATCGAAATATTTTTCTTTTTCCTCGACCAACGAAGTACGAAGCTCGCACGAAACGAAAACGACATCGCGATGAAATTTATTCGAAACAAAGTGTCGCGTATCGAAAAGTACAGAGAAAAAGTTTAATATAAACGGATGTGTTCATTCGTTTCATCGCATTGTTTCGATTGGTTCATGACATTACCAGCAATGTTAAAATTGTCTCGAATGATTTTCGTATGTCATATCGTTGCGATCGCGTTTGGTTCGAAGTAAATATTTGGACAAGGAAAGATATTCTTACCTCTTGTAACTTCTTGACTCCCGTCTCCTCGTTCTTCCAAGATTTTCTCCACCATTTTTGCACGAAACAATTCCACTTAGTTTCGATGGTTTAATATCCCAAATAAAAGGGGTAAAAGAGGAAAACGTAGTTCTCGTTCGAAGCAAAACTTCGTTCTGCTCCCTTTTCGTCTTCTTCTCTTCGAGTCTCCTTTCCGTTTCGTTTAGCGAACAGCAACGAAACTCTTTCTCCTCCTATCTCTTAATCCGATATCAATAATTATAAAAAAGAGTCAGTCGTATATACAAAAACATGTAAATCCACTAAGTTACTGATATAATCTTTTTTCCCACTATTTCAATTTCTCAAACCACTGTACGTTGCTTTCTTCGATCCTTTCTCTTCTCCCTTTACCGACGTACTCCCGTTTTTGCTTTCGCTCTCTATCTCGCTCGTTCTCGATGTTTCTGTCTCGGGATAATTCGATGTATATCAGTGTCGGTATCACAGATATAAATAAATATATAAAGACTATTTCTCTGTTTCTGTAGCTCTCGTGATTTACAGAAGTGACAAACGATGCTACACTACTATGGTAGATGATACGCGTCGTAGCTGAATCGTTTGAATAAATACTATCACAGACTTAAACACTGCGCGCCTTTTCCTCCTTTTCTTCTATTTCTATCTCTTCACTGTCTTCAGAACTATAGGTATACGAATAGTTCTATCGTCTTGCCTATCACTTTCGAACCGATGAGACGTTTTGTCAGCGGATAAATCTTCTCCGCTGGAACCAAACTCCTCCTCGATTTCCTCTCTATAACGTCGAAACTTCGGCTACTTCTGTACCCTCGAATCTCCTGCTCGTACTCCGAGACTTTTCGCCGGATAAACTAAAGTTTCTCCGTATACGAAAATCTCCGCGGATGGTCGCTGTTCCGTTGTCGGTATCGCACAGCCTTTCGCACGTAGCGGTAGCCCGGCTCGGAAGCGCATTAAAAATCCTTCAGCTAACACATCGAGTCTTTCCTTTTACCTTCCCTCACTGCTCGGCAGTTGGTTTCCGACTGAACTCTGCAAGATGGCCACTTCGCTTACTAACAGCCTGCTCCCCACTCCAACCTCGCTGTTCTCGTCCCGGCACTCCCGGCAGCATCGATGTTGGCTACTCCCACCACGCTCGAGCCGTTCCCTCTAACATCCCCACTCCCGTGTCGTTTTACTTCTACGTAGGATCGGGCGACTTCGTCGACGCCCTCTGAAACGACGCCGCGTCACGTAGCTTCTAGCCAGGGGTTCTCGAACGCTTCGAACTACACTCGCGTAATTACCGAATCGTATGATGCAATCTTTACGTGATTTGCAATTCTATTTTCAATGAATTCATCGTCGGATATTTTATAATCGAATACTTACTTTGACATTTGCTTGTTACCATACAAATTTCGCTTAGAAAGCTGTCCTATGAATTACGAATCGCGATTGAAAGTAGTCGTAAGTAATTTAATACTCGGGCTAACAATAGGAAAATTAAACGTTAAAAACACTTTCCCCCTTTCTTCCTCTCTTTCACTTTTTGACGTTGCTTCTTCCTCTATTTCCTTGAATATTAAATCGATGAAGAACGCTTGAGAATCACTGATTCGCTCTCGTATGTTTGGAATCGACTTGCCGGTAATAACGCCATTTCATACGTAATATTCATCGTAAACGTTTTTACTAAGAGTTTGGACACGACGCATTTTTCGAGCGAATGGTGTGATTATATTCTCGAAATGTTTACGATCTAGCATCATTTATACCCACATTATATAGGATGAGTGCCAGATAAACGCAGAGGAACGGGAAATATCGGCGGGTGATTGCGACGTGCGTTGTTTTAGGAAGAGATGCGCGCGCACAATGGCCACGTATAACATCACGCGACATAGAAAAAGAATCGAGAGAGACGACCGAGAGAGAATACGTACATCGGTTGTTTCTAGCGTGTGTGTGTGTGTGTGTGTTTTTGTTGTTGCGGTTGTGTGTGTACGCGTGCTCGCGCGAGGGAGCGTCACGGTGAGATGAAACACCAGGAAAGAAGACAAAGAAAGAAGTACGTATGGAAAAGAGAAACAGAAAGAGATAGACGCAACGTTGTCGAGTTCTATAGTAGTTGAAACACGCACGCACACATAACAGCGCTTATAATTTTTACGCTACGCGCAGACTCGTGTTGACTATCGAAGTTTGTTTTCAATCAGCCAGCATCGCGTGAACTTGTTGCCCGTATAATTGGTATAGTATTGCGTGATAAGTTTATTAGCCGTATTCTTATATTACGTAAGGTTGTAAGGTCGATTGTTTACCTGGATGTTTCAGCCACCGTTTTACATATTTGACTTCAACTCCGATATCGTCTTGCAGAAAGTTTAACGAACAAAAGCACATCATTGGTTGCATCATCCACATCATAGATGTGATAATCAATCAGATATCGATCATATCGCATCGAATTAATAAATCGAGAAAAATGTTCGATTATAGAAGGAGCATATATACTTTATGTACATCTTTGTACAGTGCGTTTGTATAAACGAATGGGAAATTGCGCTTCTGGCTTTTTACACGATTTTTCGAATAATCGCTTGAAAACAATGTTTAATTTAAACATCGAGGAGATTTAATCGTTGATCGGAATCAACAAATATTATTACGTAAAAATGGAATGCATCGAACGAGTTTTTACCCTGAGAACGCGATTTCTTGTCTAAACAGAAAATTTAAAGGACAATGTTGTTCGGTCGCACAAAATAACAGCATAAACCGGTTTCTGCACGTGGCAAGAGTTGCTCGATCGTGCCCGGTGAACCGGCAGTACCCGACTACAATACCTACCACCATGCCATCGATTTACGTAACTTTCTTCCACTTTTGACACACATTCCTCCCTACGTTATTTTGACGTTTCACGATGACGAAACACAAGATAAGGCGAAATGTGCGTTTGACTACAACGTGAAAAGGAGTTTAAGGGTTGCGGGTTATGTAAGTATATATGTAACTTGAAGAGGCTTCGTAGCTATGAATAATAAACGAAGGAGGGCAATGTAAGCAGGTGCCAAAGGGGAAGGCGTAATCGCGGAGAAACCAAGGATGAAAAAAGATAACAAAAGTTGAATTTTCAAAATGGTCACTGCTAGTTCATAATCGTTTTTCGAGTTGTCTCGATTCTGGCGCGTGATATCGACTGTTTTAGATAGAATCGATCGTTTAAATCGATTTGGAATACACGTATTTATAACGGCGACGTTAGGAAGCTCCATTGCTTGTAACTCATCGAACAATATTTGTAAAATCAAAGAGGTGACCACGATACCGCACTGGTAAAAATTTATCTAATTACTTCAGGTTCTATGTATAACGCGATGAAATCATCGAGAATTCATTAATTTTAACGAGTTTGTATCGCTCTTCGGTAGTCAGTGACTCATCCAAATGGGATTATCGCTATACTCTATCTTTTATCGTTTAACGAAGCGAGAGAAATGCGCGTTGCGAACTTGTACTGCGAATTCACCTAGTGCCGTCTTTCAAAAATAAACGAAATTTTGGATAAATCGCAGCGATATTTGGTTCTTGAATAGCTAATCGAATTGCCAAGCTGTTATCGTTGGAATTCGATTTCGAATAATGGTTAATGGCATTTAGTCTAGCAGTGAGAGAAGAAGACAGATAATGCGAACGACGTGTGTATTACATATCCGGTGTTAATAAAGTTAAAGCAGAACAATTACGGTGTGATACAAGCCGCGCATACTATGTTATGTAATTTGCCAAGTCGATCGTCACTCGGAACGAATTGTTCATCTCTCTAAAACTTTTATTCGCAAGCTTATGGATGTCTTTGAACGAAGGTATAGCCTGCTTATTAGAAGCAGGATCGTCTGACGGTTAAGAAATAGGTTGTGACGATTCGAATTTGAATATCTTGGCGTCTAATATAACCTTTAATAAGTTGAGCAACAACAACGACAACAGGTTATGAAAACCGATAAGATAGTTTAAACGAGTAGTAATACCGAAGCAGATAGATTTTCAGAGTTTTACGTAATATAAATCGTTGGATAAAACAATCGGTATTAATACGCGGAAAAAAAAAAAAGAAGGTGGTAAATACGATAGAGAGCGGAAAAGAACCGAATTTGTTCGAATTACGCTACTCGTTTAAAAGATAGCGAGAAGTAATTGTGATTTTCTCGTTTCCAGCGTTCGCACATGGCTATGCGAATTCGCGAAATATTTCGAAATATTTTCGAAAAGAAATTGCCGTCGAATAAATTTTCTCGAGAGTTAATTGATTCACAAGCAACGAAGATAAAAGGAGCGAGAACGATATACTCGACGAGCGTCGATTGTCGAGCGTCGAGCGTGAAGGCATGATTTCACGCAGCACGTGGATCCACGATTCAGGGTCAAATAATAGGACGCGCAAAAGTTTCTTTGTCCAAGGTCTTCCGCATGATATTCAGTTTTGGTCGACTGTTTTATCGCACGAAATTTTACACAACACCTTCGATGTTTTGTATTTTTTGTTTAAATGGCAAACTTATTTATGCTTGAGAACCGATAAATTACATACAGATTTATATCTGCTTATACCTACTCGAAAAGAGAGCGATGCGTTCTAGATATATGTTTGGTTATTACGACTAATCTAATTCTATTCGATATCATAGTAAACAGATATCTTGTTACAATGCACAAGAATTCGGAGCTCCTTTTTCCTTTCAAAGTTTCATCCTTTTGATTCGCCACGACGATGTATATACGCGCAATATTCGCACACCTCGTATCGTCTAAATACATAAATGTATTTATATGTAATTCATTACTTGTTATCTTAAGATCAAAGGGACGTGTATAGATATATCCGTTGATAGATATTATCGAATGGTATCGAGAGCGAGAGAAAGAGAGAACGAGCACCTTGAATAGTGTAGAGTATAGAATGTAGAACCAAGAGAGAGAGAGAGAGAGAGAGAGAGAAAAGTATCAGTCATATTTCGGAAAAGATTTTTATTTGTAATTTCATCGTTAGGTACTGCTTAAAGTTCTCACTAAATCTAGTAGATTCTTACGACGACGTAATAAGACGCGGAAATAATTTAGTTCGTTCGTGAGCGCATCGGTACAGATAGTAGCAGAATTAATTGCAAATCCACGTTTTCGCGAGCGAATTAATCAAGGTCTTAGTTTATAAATTGAACCGACATTTATAAACACTTAGTAAACTGTAAATTAAGGAGTGGATACGAGAATTTCGATGATTAACAGTGTACGGTTTGAAAAACGGACGAAACCATCCTGCGTGAAAAATGCCAACGAACTTGCTTGACCCGAGAGAAAGACCAGTGGCCTGATCTGGTATCGATCACACATCAAATTTTCTACGATTCTGCGTTTCGTAGCTTTACCGTATTCCATTTTTTTTCGCCGATCGGATCGCTAAAACATCGTACCGGTACTATCCAATAGCAACCTCGTATTTGCCAGTTTTTACGATCTACCCTGTAGGCTCTGTAACCTTGACTTTATTGTAGCAAACGAGTACAGATTTACATACATATGTGTCTAAGTACCTTTATTATGACTGTGTCGCGATATCGCTATCTCTTTCCCCTCCTCCCCTTTTTTTTGTAGCAACGACATGCAAATTATATTCATCAGCGAAACTGGTCGCATGTATCCGTCTCTTCTTCTTTTATCTTATTTCCCAGAAACGAACATCCTTATAGATTCGCCTTCATAAGGATCCTTTTTGCGCTGACACGTAACGTACGTACCACTTAGGTATGTACATACGATCAATGATGTCTCGCGACAGTTCAACGCACACCAAATAAAAAGATGGAAAATGGTAAATATTTTCTGCCGAACGAGCCCGATAAGATTAAGCAAGTGGTATTTCTTTTTCGTTTCTTGCGATGTACAAAGCGCGAATCCTTGCGATAAAGGCGAACCGTCGAACAAGCGAATCGAAGGCAAACTCGTGAATAGATAATGAGAATATTAGGAGCGAATTAAAGGCGAATACTCGAATAGAAATGCAACGAGATCCGAATTGTCAGATAATTTTCAAAGATTCGACGTTTTGGACGAATCGTATTACGTGTAATCTGACCTATTACGAGAAACGAGATAACGAGTTCATCTTGCGTGATATATTCGTGTACTTGCTGCGCGACATTGACCAGAAATGTTTTTACAAAACAAATTTTGCGAGAGAGAGAAGAGAATAAGGTTGCTTGCGCGTTGGTATTTTTACGATAAAATTACACAATTTTGCACGACACGATAACGTCGTTATTGATAAGCTTGTAAATAAACAATAAGTTCTGTAATCTACAGCTTCGTGCAAGTTTACGAAATTGTTGCCTAAGCGCCCTACATAATCGAAAATTATTTCTAATAATACACCATAAACTGAAACGACGTTTAGACGTTTCGTCTGATATCTCTGTAGACCTTGATACGATTCGCTTTCCGATGGAATCGTTCGATAGGTCTCGAAACGATCGAAAGGATTGAATCGGTACGATCACTTGTAACCGAGCAGGCGGACTCGGAAATGCTGAATATTGCTGAATTTTATATTATATTATACTACGTACCTTTCGGACGGTCGAACGAGTCGCAACGAACACACCAGTTAGCATAAACGATATTTATAACGATATGTTAGGCACGGGACTCGTGCCAGACGCGTAAAAGCGATTTGGACCCGTTTTACTCTCGAAAACGAGCATTTCCCGCGCATCGTCGAAAATTTGGTCGCCATCTGCACACCTGTTCGACTCTCCATGTCAAAACTCGAATAAATACAAAGAAACGCGGGTGATCTTGTTCAAAAGCTATATCCTCTCGGATTTTCAAATATGTTCTAAAGCTCAACATCCTGAACAGCTTTTTATAACAGACGGTCGGCCATAGTTTTTGAATTATACACAAAAATATCTCGCCGCACGGTTTTAGTTTTTAAGTTGAGTTGGATTAGCAGTATCAGAGAGGAAATTACCTCTCTGGTAGTACATGGTAGTAAGGGCCGCTGCATTTAACCGCATTTAACCGGGCATCGTTTAACTCTTAATTAAGAATGAATCGTCACTCTGTTTCAATCGTAATACAGCCAAGTTCGTTGCTTTTTGAAGAAAAAGAATTGTTTACGAGTTTCAAACTTCCCGTGCCATGCGATTCCAAACATTAACGTTTTTTCTCTTTTCCACGTGTTTTTTTATCTGTTTTCAACTTAGCGAGATTCAATGAATAATTACTCAACTATTCGATCGTACTATGTACTACTAATAAAATATAGCTTGAAAGCTAAGGCCCCCAGCGGCGATATATTTTTACATGTAGCTGGAAAACTAAGGCCGATCGCCGATTATACGTATAGGAGAAAGTTGTTCAGAATGTTGAGCTTCACGACGTATTTGAAAATCATCGAAAACGAAGAGAAACTAGGTTTTAGACAAGTTCATCGAATCGTGATTTCACGCGTTCGATATACATGTACATAATAAGAAAACTGTCATCAGAAAGGAAAAGAGAAGCGTTCTTTTGCTCTACAGGTATCTTCTGTATTGTTACATATACCCTAATCGACCTTTTTCGTTCTTTGATGTAGATATATAATAGTCGTTTATTCCCCCGTTATTTGTTCCATTCTAGCGAATGGCAATGCCGAAATATTGGCACCGAATAAACGCGAACCAAATATTTTGCATGAATTTAGAATTAATGAAATGAAATTAATCAGAGAGATTTTTCTGTTAGCACGAACTTGCTGTTCGTACACCTCAAAATATAGGTACATACATTGTATAATCGGACGCCAAACGCGTAGTTGCATAGTTATTTTCTGACACTAGCGTGGACAAGCAAATATACCGTGTGAGTGAACAATAAAAGAACTTTGTATAATGCAGAGCCGAAGAAAATGTTAGCGCAAGGAATGCGGGCCTGATTAATTATTTCGTATAGACCCAACAGAGTTATAACGATGATGAGCACCGCGTGTTAGCCGAAACTATCATATATGTATGTATATAAATAAAAGAATATAGCAACGCGCGACGGTGAACGATAGAAAGCACATATCTCTACACGTGTAAGCGTAAGACGGGAAGAAAATGATCCACGCAGAAAATTAGCTCGAGCGCAAATAAATCCGAGCAGCCTCGATTCGATACGACCAGACACGATAACGAAATTTAAAATAAACGCTTATTCAAACTATTAGTGTACGTCGTTGTGTTCGCAATAGAACAGTATCATTCATATTGTATGCGTGGTGAGATGATCGCTATAATCAAAGACGGATTTCGATGGTGTTTAAGATGAAAGCGAGATAACTCGGCATTGAGTGTCGGTATCTGAATTATTGAAACTAGGACATACGATTAACAAAATACACTCGCAAAACGAAGAACGATTCGTTGGAAAGGAAAAGGTAGATACCGGATCGTATTCGAAAGCTTTCGGAATATATATTCCGCCCTGGATACGTTTAATTAATCCTGAATACGTGACGCAGCCTCAAAGCGATTTTTTTGTCGACGATCGATTCATATTGATCTGAAAGGAAGAAGAGTAGAAAAGCGAAAAGCTTAACCCAAACCGAACATGTAAGAAATATCGTGTTTCTGCTTGTTACGTATTTACGTTTCTTCTCCGATCGACCACGTTGTTTCTCATTCCGTTCCGACTCTTCGCTCGCTATCGAGTCGTATTTACGGTTGAAATTCATACCTTCTTGGAAGGATTTATAGAGGCGGAGTGTTTAACGAACGCGGACTATTATTACAAGGCCCGTTCACGTAACTTCGAGGAACACACAAATTCGTGCTATCGAACTGTCCTGTTTTGTGATCAGGACAGTTGTGATTTTCGGGACAAAAGAAGAAAAAAAATACAATATCGTATAAAAGTACCGTTTTTGAGCGACTTAAGCTTAGTCATGAACCGTAATGTTCAAAATGTAAATCTGACGAAAATTTTATAGCTACGTCATATAGTCATTACCAAACCATTTTCCAGAATGTAAATCCAACAGAAAATATTGTTTGGTTAGGAAAGAAATTTACGCGACGGTATGACCTAACCGTACAACACTTCCTATCCGATTGTCTACAATTGAATTGAAGCTGCAAAACCGGTACTTTTATTCTTCTTCATTTTACGGTACTTTATAATTTTTGGAAAATATTTATTTTAGGTATATACAAAGAAATTCGTAATCTTCAAGATTTTGAACGGAACTTTGTTTATAACTCGGACCGTAATTTCCCAAGTTGTAAACATTACTATTCGGGCCTCACAAAGAGGTTGATCATCTTAAATCACTCTTCAAACAATCTTCGCCAACACGATCATACTCTCCGTGTTGTACTAAACAGTGCAAATAAATCAACTAAAATAACATTATTCATAATATATAATAAAACATAATCGATGCCATTTGCATAGTTTTAATTCTCGCGCGTATGCAATAAATTTAATTAGAAATTGAATTATGTTACGAGATGCGGGAAAGCTAGACTAGAAATAAAACGATGTAGAAACAACATTGAGGGTTTAAAAGTGACACTAAATTAATTAAATTAAACGTCGAGGACCTGAACGGAATGAAACATTAATAACGCGTCTTCGTCAAGGTTTTCAGTTAGGAGGTTATTGGCTCGGCGGCATAACGATCACGCCGTTGATAGATCAAGAAGCGAAACTACGTCGTTACCAGTATTCGAGCGATCTCGTATCTGTGTACGCAGGCGAATCCATACGTCGTAGGTTCCAACTAGCTTATTGCATCACTCGCGCTTATACGCGTGGCCATGACCGTCCAGAGATAGAATCGTTTCGACCTCTGGGCTTTGAGCCGAATTCACCCAAATGAACGATCGTTTCTAGATAGATGCAACATCGAAATGGAATATTAAGTAATCGATTCGATGACAATAATTTTCTACCGCAACGCGTAAGACTGGGAGATGCAAATGGATTTGTTTATCCAGAGGTTAGAGTGTCAAAGTTAAATGCACTCGTTCGATTACAGATTCCTGACGATAAAACGCGTCGCATTGATTTTGGTAGTTATACTCTCTTTCCTTTCTCCTGTACTCTCTCGTTCCACGCGTCTCGCGTTTCTTCCTCGGGATGTTAACACTAAGCGTACATCGATCTCTGTATGGATTTAGATTTTTGCTCAATGATATCCTTTCGTCGTTAACCGTGACTTTGTTCAACTCGGTAAGACTATCGTACCGAGCAGTTTTGAGAAAGTCTATTTTAGACGTTTGAAATATCCAAGAACGACGGACGACGATCATCCAATCGGCACACTCGGAGTGTTGTCTGTTCGTTGGGACAAATGCGTATTTAGAAATTAAAATAATTCTATAAAAATACGCTTAATCGGCGACAACGAGCTGCCGAGTTAAGCGATATTTCGGAACTTCTAAGCCGTTTGAAAATTGCTTACGATCCGGCGCGTTAAATTTCGTACCAAGTTCTTTGAAAGATTTATTTGTTAAAATATTTTCTATTTGATCGTGAATTAGCATCGGTACAGATCGTTGCTTTATTAGCTTGAACTTTTTTGGGATATTTTGACTATCGGTAATATTTACTTTGTTAACGCATAATTCTTGTCGCTCTCCTTCCTTCTCTGTTCTTCCTTTCCCGAGAATAACAATTGCGTGTAACGTGTCTGTGCACGATCTCGTCCGCTTTTATCTGTCTACTGCTTATTGCCTGCCTACCTACCTACCTACCTACTTACCTACCTACATATTACCTATATACGCATATACATATATGCGTACATATATCTTTTACGATCGAAGAACCGCCTTTTCCCGCGTCCGTGAAGCAAGCTTGATCAGTGGATGACTTCCGGTAAATTTGTCCTTCCTCCTAGTTCGATGAGCCCACCTACCGAAATTTCTACGAGAAAAAGATAAAAATTGTCTCAATATCACGAATTATACGTTGTCGTATCATAAATTAACGTTATTCGATATCACGACTAAAGGATGGACGACCTCTGTGCAGCTGACACGAGTTAAACTCGACGACCTCGTACGTGCATGTCACTAGTCACGTATGCTTTGTCGATAACTATTTATACGTATGTTTTTTCTACGTTGAACTATTTTAATGTCAAAGCATTGAGAGAGAAACAAACGCGCTACGTGTGATAGAATCCCAAGATTCGCATTTTTCATTGACTTTTATTATTCGTATGCAAATTGTCGCAAGACACGTATATAAACATGCTTGCATACAACATTGAATGAATTTATTTTATAAGCATCGCAAGCTGTATTCTTATATTACTTACGTTATCGCCTTTTGTCTCAATTGTATCTTCATTATCCCTTTATGGGAACACGTATAATATAATATTTGAACGAAATCGATGATCAAGTAACGGAGACGTTACTGCCATCTGTAGCTCGCAGTATGTACGTATGTACATACGTACAAAAAAAACATCACGGAGATGAACATTGTTTTACCTTTATCCTTGAAACGTTATACCTAATGCATTTCATGAAAATCGTAATGAACTGTGTTTGAATTCGATAAACTGTCGTCTCATTCCTATTGGCATTCTTATGGATTCGAATATATATATATGTATGTATGTATGTATGTATTACATACATATGTATTCAATTATAGCAAATGTAAAATAACACTAATCTATGCTCGCATATACATATGTATATAGTAAAAAAAATATTGTTGATGGAATTTTTTAAACAAGACCGTTAAAAATAAACCAATACGATTACAGTTACTATATGGAGTGCGGTAAATATGCAGAGATTCAGGTATTCAACCCTGACCGCCTTTCGTGTCTTCGACCGATATAGCTCGCACCGCACCCTTCCCCTACTATCGAAACATTTTTTCAATTTTTCTTTTTAGTACTTAAATTTGTTATGGTAGAAACGACAGTGGAAAGACTTTTGCGAGTTGCACACCGTTTACACAAAAATGACAGTTTTTATTTGCGTGCGAGTAACGAGCTAAAATAATCAAAACGTTGTATAATAACGTTGTATAATACCAGATAATATGTTATAAAATGCCGCTACTCGTACGTATTTCTACAACTTTTTCATCAATTTAACAATGAAATATAAACGATAAATATAAACGTTAAAGCGTTTATCCCTAATATAATCTGTTAATCGATCGAACATGTTTTATAGTATTAACTGTTTGAGATATACTTCGGATGTACAACAAATGTCGAACTTGATCGACATATCGATCGATCGATACATCACTTTTCAACGTTTCGCTAACACGGTAGTGTCGATTCATTCGACTCGTAACTTCGTTCACGTGTGTACGTCTTCAATGGGCCAAAAGTATTTCGAGGTTATGTACAATCTCACAAGGCGATATGTATTTTATTTTACCAAGCTGGACGTAACGGTTGATACAGTGCAACGATTTTGATAGATTTTTCGATCGTAAAATGTCGGACGTTACAAGTTTGAATAATATATCGATAGATTATAAGAGGTAGTATCTCTATAAAACGTGATATCGTTGACTATTGACATTGTATCTTCGCACGAATCATCGTACAAAACTCAGATATGAAATTTTGGTTGTTTCGATCGCATAATTACGGTGTATTCCGTAATTTGAAATTACGGCACTTTGGGCATGCGACTTTGTATAGAAACGCTGAGTCGATCAAAGCAGAAGTAGATTCAAGGATTCTCGCTCTCCGAGATAAATTGCTGTATTGCGATTACTTGGATTCTGGAAATGTAAAAATGGGATTTCTAAAGCGGAAAAAGTTGGAGAAAATGAAATTCGACTACAAGAAAATGCAAAGGTACGAAGAAATTGCTCATAAACCTACTTTCAGTGTACTGCTGAACGATCTAACGGAAGGTAAAAGTAAGATGGTCTTTGACCAAGAGGATAATAATTCTGAAAAGGAAACTGTAGAGAAACGAAAGCCTGTACACATGCCGTACGAGATGGTAGATTCGTATGAAATGATCGATTCGAGAATATCGGATGACACCGAAGAAACGAGTTCGACGACCGTATCAAACGAAGAGTACAAGAATTTGTACGAAAAGTATTTGGAGATGAAGAAGAGCGGTTTGAGCGCGATTAGTTTCAAAGATTTCGTAAAGTCCATGGAAGACGATGTCGATCTATCAGATACGGACGATATGCCAAATGCAGAATTGCGGAAAGTTTCAGATACTTGGATGTCCGATTACGAACAATTCGACGATACTTTGGTCAACGTGAATTGTTACGGTACATCGGATTCTAATTCGAAAATAAGTTGTGTACCGTGCGGTGGTTGCGGTGCGTTATTGCACTGCAGGGATCCAGCGATCCCTGGATATTTACCGTCGGAATTGTTTTCCTTTAAAGACGACGAAGACTTGAAATCCATGACATGTCAAAGGTGTCATTTTTTAAAGTTCTACAACACGGCTTTAGAAGTGAAAGTATCGATCGAAGATTATCCCAAGTTATTGAGAGTGATCAAAAGTAAAAAATGCGCCGTCATACTGATAATCGATCTGACCGATTTCCCTTGCAGTATTTGGCCGGATTTGAAGAGCGTTTTGCATCCTTTTACTCCTATTTTCCTGATTGGGAACAAAGTCGACCTGCTGCCCACTGATAGCCCGTCATTCCTCGAGAACGTAAAACAATGTTTATTAGATTCCGTGATCAATGTAACCGGCGTAAAGAGGGAAAACATTACGCACGTGGAACTTACCTCCGCGAAAACCGGCTACGGCATAGAGCATCTTATAAATAAGTTGCAGTACAAATGGCGTCACAAAGGTACGTACCATCTATCGCGTCTCTTTCGTTCCAACGAGAGAAATCAAAGAGAAAGTTGTCAGCGTCTAAGATACGATATTTATTTAATCGTCGATATGTTTCAGGTGACGTTTATTTGATTGGTTGTACAAACGTTGGCAAATCTTCCTTGTTCAATACTTTGTTAAATTCTGATTATTGTAAAGTACAAGCTATCGATCTGGTGCAACGCGCTACGGTGTCCGCTTGGCCAGGAACTACGTTGAACTTACTCAAGTTTCCAATTTTAAATCCGACCGAAGAAAAACGTTGGTTAAGAACAGTAAGGCTTTCCAGGGAGAGGTTTTATAGGATACAAGAATCACATTACAAAAACTATCAGTTTAAAGTGACAAAGAATATGAAGTTTGCGACGTTAGAAGGTAGCCGAGCAATTTGAACGTATTATCGTAAATGTTCCTCGAGTTGTTCCACAATCTCACGTTCGTCCGATTTTTGTTTGTTCGTTCGTTTGTAGAGCACGTTGGGAAATCGTTCGGCAAGAAATCGTTGAACGACGCGAGTGCGGATCCTTTTTCCGAAAGATCGTACAAGGACTTGACTAGAAAACCCGTTTTCGACGAATCTAGACCAGAGTACAAACAGAGCCGTTGGTGCTACGATACTCCCGGTACCATTCAGGCGGATCAAATACTAAACTTGTTAACGACCGACGAACTGTCGTTAACGTTACCGCAAGAAATTATCACACCGAGAACGTTCATGTTTAAACCGAAACAGACCGTGTTCGTGGCTGGTATGGGAAGGTTGGACTATCTCGAAGGAGAACACTTTATACGGTAATTAGTATATTCTCTGTATCTCGAAGATACGTATACGATACATACGAATGTTACGTAGAGTTATTAGCTGGTTGACGATCGTTTAAACTTCTTAATTCTTTTGTTCTCTGCCTTTGGGATAGATGCACGCTGTTTGCGAGCAAGCATCTGCCTATAACGATGTGTTGTACCACCGATGCGGACGAGGTCTACGATCGATTGTTGGGGACGAGTGCTTTCCGCGTACCTATCGGTGATTCCGAACGATTAAAAGTATGGCCAAAATTGAAACCGAAAGAGATCGGACAGATAACCGGTGTGAACGGCGAGGAATCCGTCGCTGACGTTGTATTGTCAAGTATAGGTAGATCGATGTGGTAAACGATAGTCGCGGCGGTGAATTTTGTCGCGTTTCGTTTAATCTATTATAATCGACAGGTTGGATCGCGATCACGCCCATGGAAAACGAAAGCGCCTCGTTAAGAGCATGGACACCCGAAGGTCGTGGTATATACTTGAGATGCCCGGCATTGTTAAGGAAATCGGTGAGTCTTCGGGGTGCGAAGGTGCACGGTACTCCGATGTATTTGTTGGGTCGGCGAGTATACGTTAAACGTTAAACGACAACTTGCTTACGCTACGTTATCAGGATTAGGCAGCACTTTATTCTCACGTACGTTTACTCCGAATGTCTTGGTTCTGTGTAAGTACATAATTTTGTAAAACTATTGCCAATCTTTTGCGAGAACTTTGCTCCTTTCCCCCACCCCTCACCCCCCCCCTTTGTACGTTGATGTAATAAAGCGTTGTCTCTTCGTTTTTCTTCTCTCTTGGTAATTTCATTTCGCTAACGGAAATGGTTAACAGGCAATGGATCTTGCGCGTTTTGCTCGCTATCTTTTGCCGTGCAACGCGACTTTACCTTTCTCTCCGTAAGACGGACGCAACGTTGATCGTAATCCTCTGCAAAAATAAGCACAAAGAGAAGAAGAGAAAGAAGAAGAAAAGATTGGAAGTAGCTGTGGGAAACGTTGGAAAGACGATGGATCGCGCTACGCGCACGATAAACTTACGTAGAGATCTGCTGTTGCGATATCGAATGATCTTTTTGCGGATGAGCGGGATTGTCGGGACAGATCCCGTCGCATTCGTTGGAAAAGTAACATTTGTACTTGAAACAGACGGGGCAGCTGTCGAAGATGTGTAGGTTGCCACAAACGGAGGATACCCGGTAGCATCTTGGCGGCACGTCGAATTCCGTGTCGGTATCGGTATCGAGGTAAATATCGTTCCGACACTTTGATTCGTATTTCATCGGATGGTAACACTGATTGGTCCGAGCGAGTTCGCCTTCGCGCGAATATTCCACGTGGTTACACGGATCGTTTCGACACTGTGTGCTGTAAAAATCGAAATTTTAGAAAATTGAGATCGCAATAAGCATCGCGGGTAATAGATAAGCAAGGTGGTATACTTACAGATGGCAAACTCGAGCTTTCGTCTTGGTTCGACTATGACAAACTTTTCTTTGCCTGATGATACCTTTGACGGGTCGTTTCCTGAGAGCGTGTGATTTTTGCTGAAAATTACGATCGGTGGAAAGACGAAACAGCGTAGCCAAACGTAACGTAAATTAACGCGAATACAGCGTTTTACCTTGGAATCGATGGTTTTCGGATTGACGATGTACGGCCTGTCGAGGTTCCCGTCGTAAATCGTTTTCACCTCTTCTATCACCGTTTTCGTGGAAATTTCGATTTTAGGCGCTATAATACCCTGTTGAAACGCCTTGGAATTAGTTTAACGGATAGCGTGAGTATCATATAGTCGAAGAGAAGGGATACTAACGGGGAAATATTTGGTCGGGTCCATGAGCAGATCGACGTCGACTCCGGGCAGCAACCGTTTGCAATAAGTTAGCGGATAGAGAAGATCGGCCAAACTGGTCTGAAATGTAGCCAAAAGGATGGGCTGGTTGCACGGACTAAGCCATTGTATCAATTCCGCGTAGAGAGATTGTTGCTGCAGAATCCGTTGCAAGTCTGTCAAAGCAGCCAGCCGTGTGAAAGTTTTCTTAAAGTTAAACTCGTTGTGAAATAATAGTGGAAAAATCGGTGATACTCTGTGAGATTCTAGGGTGGAACCAAAACTGTTTATTCGCAATGCTATTTTTCCGTTAGGACATAGCCATACACCGGGACACGTAATCTGAAAGAGGTTATTTTTCCAATTAGTTCGATCGGAAGATCGATCGGACGTTGCACGACTCTCGAATGACTACTTACCGCGTGTAACTCTAGTCGTATTTTCACACAGAAACCCTTGCCCGCCATCATGATCGCCGCTCGGATCGTTTGGTGCGATAGCGTGCGCGACTATCGAAACGTCCGGTGGTACTTATCTGAAGATCATTTTCTTGGATGACGGTTTTGGCAGACGGAGGGAATCCGTTAGATGGCGAATCGGCGGGATAAATGACGCGATCACCGTTTTATCGGTGTGTTTTTGGCAAAAGTATTCTCGAAAAAACGAAGTGTACGGCGTGCAGAGTCGATGTGCTGACGGTTGTGGTCGGCGGTGGTGGTGGTGGTGGTGGTGGCAGTGGTGGTGGTAGTGGCCATGTCGGCGCGGGATCGGTGTGGCTCGTTCGTTGCCAGGAAACAGAGTCGACACAACATCGATATTGAATTTTATCGACGATCGCGACAAACGATAGCATAGCCGCGTCGTTTAAACTTTGAAAGGTATTCCTAGAAACTTCTCGGTCGGTAAACCTCTCTGAACGTGTCGTATTCGAAGCTCGTTAGCGATAAAATCCGTTTGTTTTCGGCCAAACGATAACCTTGGATCCTTGGTCCGAGCTATCAAGGGTTCCGAGAACCAGCCATACCTATGAAATTGCGATCGTTTATATTTCCGGATGTAACGTGTATTTGTAGGGCGTACTCCATATTGACCGTCGGTGGCTTGAACGAGTAAATATCCTTCGGTGAGAGGACCAGTCGTTTCGAGATCAAATCTACGTACTCTCGTCGAACCTCGGAAGCCGGGATTGCGTCGTGTTTTGCGTAAAACTTACCGGTTAGAGGTTTCGTACGCGCGATAGCTACGAACTTTTCTTGCAGGCGAAAGTACTTTTTCTCCTTCTCGTATCGCTCGGTATAAAATCGCAGTTTCACAGGGTTCATGTCGCTTTTATTCGTCCGTCAGCCCGTGCGAATTTCGTCGTGCGAAACGCGCTACTGGAATTTTTCGTACGCGGAAAATTGGTTGGCGAAACGGCGCGTGAGAAAAACAAACGAACGGACAAACGAACAATGAAACATCGGAGTTTAACAATGAGCAGGCGAACGATGCTCGTTCGAATAGCATGGTTTATTTTAAAATACGAGTAGAAAACGCATACATAAGAAGCGGAAGACCGTGGCTAGTCAGTCAGAGATTCGCAGCGAATACCTGCAACGTTTTGAAGGGATCTTGCAGAGATACGACCAAGATAAAACTTGCTCCGCGAGAATATAGAGAGGGAACGCGAAACGCTGCTCGAGACGCGTTTCGGGATAACGAATGCCGTTGAATCGATCAACGAAAAATGCGAAAACGTTGCGCGTGACGAAGCAACTGGCTCTCGTTACTCTCGTACAGCGTTCACGTTTTCGCGACAATCCGATAGCTGGAGTATCTAGCCGTTCCAACAGCTACGTATCTCGCGTCAGCCTTAAGCTTTAACTTAACTTACAATTTTAGAAATACTGCAGCCAAAACCGCTCGTAACGACACATACACGCGTTTCGAGCAGATAACACGAAAAGAAGAGAAAGGAGAAACTAGAGAAAAAGGAGAAAACGTATACGCGGTTCGTTGGATCATACGAACGTCGAGTTTCTCGGAAAAGATATACAATTTACGTGGCAACAACATTTTTTCAAGGCACACTTTTATATAATATAGTGGTAAAAATAAAAGCGACGACGATGATGTAACAATAACGATAACAATAATAACGACGATAGCTATGGTCATCGCGACGATGGCGACGGTGATAATAGCGATAATGATAACAGCCATAGAAAACAACTATTGCAATGTCGCATATTAAGATTTATTAAGTAAAGAAGAGAGAAAAACGCGAAGTTGGCAGAATGGACGAGACATTTGCTACAACGAATATGGACCGAGCGTCCGACGTAACGTAACGTCCGACGAAAACAGCGGGGCGGACGAAGAAGTACGTTTCGTCGGTTTCGAGGGAAAACGAGACGGGGTGGTTTTAGGCCGTTGAATCGTTTCGTAACGAAGACGAGACGAGACGAGACGAGCGTTCGGTACGGTCGGGCAATTGCGATTGCACTCGAAATCCTACGTCGATTAAATAAATAGACTAGAACGAGGTCGTATCGAGATGGTGGGAGAAATACGATCTTGCGTCTGGCAACGCGGAATAAGAGAGTATCTTCTACGAAAGACGAACTGTCGCAATCACTTGGATAATACGCGTATACCGTAACGCACGTTACCGATTACTCGGCCGAGAAACGTGGACGATAACGCTGGAATCAATGCGCGCAACGAACAAAAGTAGCGAGACGTTGGGTGCGCGCGTAAAGCGTCGTCGCGCGAATCGGCGAAAACGAGATTAACTGTGGTCGTTGGCGCAACGGCTCGTCGTTTCAGCGGACGTGGCTAGCGAATGTTTCGTCTGGGTCGTACGTTCGCCGCCTTTGCTCCTGCAAAATCAAAGGAAACGCGATATTACAACCGTCGAGGAACTAAGGAGGAGTAGAAGGAGGAGAGACGAGCGATTACCTCCTCTGTTCCGTGGATCGTTCGTCGCCGCAGGGAGCGGCTGACGACGAAGCAGGATCGGTATCTTCGTAAAGCTCCAGCGTTCTCGCGTTCTCCGTGCAAGTTTTCCGTTTCGCGGCGTTTGCGCGTAGATCCGAATTTCCGTTGTAGTAGCCGTTCTCGCACCTAGTCGGATACTCGCTGCACGTCGGCGACCTCCTAGACGGCGAGTAGTCCGCGGTGCTCGGAGATAGCAACTCCTCGTAGTACTGGACGGTTTTCGGTTCGGCAAGTCCGATCGCGTACTTTCTCGGCAGAGAGGAGTAACCGAGGCTGACAGAGTCGTTGGACAAGCTGGAAGCAGAAGGTCTGTACACGGTGGCTAGATCCGGATCCGCGGTAAAGTCGACGCTGTGATATCTCGACCTGGAGGCGGACAGGTCGAAGGTCGGCGACCTGAGATACCTTCTGAGAGGATCGTAGGACGAGGAGAGTACGACCGGGTGCTCGGTCGGCGACTTGAGATCGGTGACGTAGCCGGTATCGGAGTAGCGAGCGGCTCGGTCGAGCGATCGATTGCGACGATCTATCGCGACGCCATCCTCGCTATAGAAACCGTACCTTTTGTCAGTGGCGTACCTGTTGCCGCTGCTGCCGCCGCCGCCGCCGCCACCGGTCTTCGAAGTGACCGCGGAGGCGAATCCGGCGTATCCGGTTCCGTATCTACCGCGATCCCGGTGCTCGCGGTGTCCGCTGAAGCTGAATTTTCTCGGCAGCGTCGCGCTGCCGGGCAAAGCGACGCCCGGTGGCGGAGCCGTCAACGACGGTCTTCGTCTATCGTTGAACCGCGAGTAGAAGCTTCGTCTGCGTATTCGATCGATCACCGATTCCGAATTGTCAGAGTTGTCGTTTCTGGCGTACAACGAATGCGACGGAGACGTGGGCGAGTGCAAGTCCGGTCGCGCGTGGCTCAATTCCGCCGAGCTGATCGACCACGAATCGAAGCTCTCGGGATCGTCCATCGGCGAAAGAACGTCGTTCGGATAATCGGTGCCGGTGACGGCGGTAGTTGCGCTCGTTATCGGCCGCTCGTTCTCCGTCGAAACTTCCGAAGGAATCGCGCTCGACTTTCTCGCTTCCGGCGGATCTTGCACCGCGTTCACCGCCGATTCCGCGTGGCTCTCGATGATCTTGGCGCACTCGGTCACCTCTCGCTTCAGTTCGGCAACGTCTCTGACGCGCAACGGTTTGTCGACGATTGTCTTGTTGCCGGCGATGCTGGCGCGATGCGTCACCTTCGACAGACATTCCATCAGCTTGCCGGGGAGATCTTGGTTCGTCGTCGACGACGGGGAATCGGATTTCGGCGAATCCCTCTTGGGCGTAGCGTTCCTGAACGAGTGTTGAGGTATCTTGGACAGATCGAGCTTCAGATTGTTCCTGTTCGGTCGTTGAGACTCCCGTTGAATTTTCCTCGGTTCGTCGTTGTTGGTTTCCTCCTCGGAATAGTCGTTGGTACCTCTTTCCTCGCTCTTGTCCCCCGATTCCGTCCCAAGTCCGTTTTCTTCCGAGTTGCCCGGCTTCGCGCTACCGGTCGCGACTTTTGACTCGACCGAACTCTTGTCGCAGATACCGGCTACCTTTTTCTTCGTTCGAGGTTTCGCCGGCTTCTCCTTCCCTTCCGACGTTTTATCGGCGTCGCCGGATTTGTCGATCGATTTGTCGCCGGTCCCACCGCCGGAGACCGTCGACTTTTTCACCACCTTCTTCGTCACTCGTACTATTCTCTTCTTTTTCACGCCGTCCGAGTCGTTGCTTTCCGACGTTTCGCACGTCTTTTTCGTCGGTTTTCCCGTCTTTTTCTCCGCGTTCTCGGATCTGCTCGGTTCCGTGGACGAGGCGCCGTTCTCCAGCGAACACCGATTCGCTCGTTTACCTCTGTTGCCCGGGATCGCCACGGATCTCTTTTCCGTCGATCTTCTCTCGTCGTCGTTTGGTTTCTCGCGTCTCGTATCCGTCGATGCTTGCTCCGCGTCTCGATTCCAGTTACCTCTCTCCCCGGCCGATTCTTTCTCGCGTGACGCGCTCCTCTCTTTCGCGGTCGACGGTGTTCCGTCCTGCCTCGGTCCCTCCTTCGACGAGAACCGCCTCGAAGATTCGCACGAGGAGACGCGTTTTTCCGGCTTGTCCGATTTGTTCGCCTCGCCGATCTTCTTCGCGGATCTGGCGTCGGCGTTGGCGACCAGCTTGGTCGGTATCTTGCTACCGACGGTAGGAGCGGCGGTCGCATCCTCGACGGATGTGAGATCCGCGAGCACCTTCGGCGGACTCTTCTTCAGCTTGCCGAGGATCGTGGTCTGCGATCGCGTGCCGTTCGCCAGCTGTTTCGGATCCGCGGTCTTGAACAAACCGAGCACGGAAGAGACTCTGCTCTTCGGAGAGTTTCGCTTCGGGTTTTTCGGCCGGGAGAGATCCTCGACGCTGCTCGCTCTTTCGAGGGTAACGCGTTCGTTGGAGGCCGAGGAGAGGCGACGGTCGACCGGTGGCGCGGATCGTTCCCGCGACGCTTCGTTGCCGATCGTTCGCTCGTCGCTCGCTGCCGATCTCGCCGTCGTCTTCTCTCGTCCCGACGAACGCTGTTCGTCGTTGCACCGAAGACTCTCCAGCTTCTTCTCCAACGAGTGCAGAAATCCGTTTCGCGAACCTTCGATCGGCTCTGTCGTTTCCGTCGCCGTTTCCCTTTCCCGCGAGCATCGATCCCTTCTCCGACAATTGATCTCGTTCTTCAGTTCCTTCTCCCGTTTCTTCTCCGTCTCGACGCTGCCTTCTCGGCTCGTCGTCGTTGGCACGGTGGTTTTCGACACCGCTGCCGCGTCCTTGTTCTCGCTTTTCCGCTTCATGAACCGAGACTTGCGACGTTCGTTCTCCGCCGCCTTCTGCGCTTCCTTCTCTTTCGCGTAACGACTCTCCTCTCTGGGCGTATCGAAAAAGTCCGGCCGTAGGAATCGCGATATCCGACGTTGCTTCGACTTTTGCGGCTTCTCTTTCTCCTTCTCTACCTCCGTCGTTTCCTTCTCCTTGTCCCTGGTCGACTCGTTCTCCGATCGGCTGGCGGCGGTTTTGAAAAACTTGCTCAGCAACGATCTTTCCGGGACGAGGGTTCGCGCCACGAGATTCGCCACGTCCTGCGAATCCGCCAACGATTTTCGCCGGTCGACGACCGCGCTCGGCTCTCTGGTCAACGAGCCGGATCGCAGCCTCAGGCTGGGGATACAGGTTCGCCGCTTCGAGGTTGCCGAGGCTCCGGTCGTTTCCGCCACCGAGATCAACGATCGTTTCTCGCATTTGTCCGTGTCTCGGTAGCTGGACGTTAGATTCACCGCGCCGGATGAGCCCAAGTTCTTCAGTTTCGATTCCCTGATCAAGTTCTCCGCGGCTAACAACCTGTTCTCCAAGTTTCTCGACGAAGGATCCGACTTGTACGCGGGCTTGTAGTCGACCGCGTTGTTGGCGCAAGACTCGGTCGGCGAAGCGTCGTCGTCCAACGGGTTCGTGTTGGAGTCGCAGGCCGAGGTCGAAGCGTACTCCGAGATCGAGCCGCTTCTGTCGCCGGCGAACGCGTCGTCCGACGTCTCTTCCTGAATCTTGTCCGTACGATACGAACGGAAGCTGTCCTTTCGCAGTCTGCCCGTGCTGGCTCGACCACCGCCAGTTTCGTTGTACCATCTGCCGAGGTTGCCACGCGCCACCGTGTCCCTGGGAAACGTGGAGAAGAAGGAGGAACGACCGTGCAGGTGTCGATTATCCGCGAGATCATCCTCGTCGTCGAAGAGACCGACGACGGTACGACGGGGCGAGGCGAGCGATCCGGTCGACGATTCCAGTAGGCTGTTGGTTCTCCTGATGGCCCGTCGATCGCTCGCCGATCGGTGCTTGTACTCGGACTGGTCGGAAACGGTGGAGACGGATCGGTCGACCGCCGCCGCCGCCGACGACGACGACGCCGCCTCGGACGCGTCTCTCTCGGCCGAACGGGCCCGGCTTTCGCGCGAAACGGACGGTGATCTCGTCAACGATCGTCTGGTTTGCTCGATCAACGTTCTGCCCAATCGTCTGGTCAAGCTCGGCGTGAAGCTTTGCTCTAACGATTCCTGCGTCTCTTTTTTCATTCGCGTTGCTTCCGCTTCTACGTCTTCGCGTGCTACTTTATCTGAAAAACAAACCTCCGGATGACATGTGTTCTCGGGCCGATCGTCCAAAAGTTTCGTCGTTGTCTTTATGACGGGAGGCGGATAAAATACTCCGACTTTCTCCATATTTACACTCCTTTATTTCTACATACATGAAATTTCTTCTTTCGTCTCTTATAAAATTTCTCGAAAAATTAATAAATAAATTTAACCGATGAAAGAAAGAAAGATAGAGATAGAGATAGAGGGAGAGAGAGAGAGAAACGGCTCCAAGGCCACTGAACCGAACGATGAACGAGTTTGCCCGCGCGCAGCGTATCGTAACGCGATAAAGAGAGAAGAAAGAAAAGAAAAGGGGAAAAAAAAAAAGAACGAAACGGACAACCCGGTTGTTTGATCCGGTTGTTTCGATCCAACGTTACGTGGAAAGCGTCCGAGAACGATCGTCTCTCTGTACCGTTATGTCGTCGCAGGAAACTAAATTTAAAAAGAAATAAAGAAGATGAGCAAAGAGAAGATGGGGAAAAGAGGAGGCGAAAAGACTTGGAAAACGATACGAAACGTACGGACGAAACGAACGAATCGAGGGACGGACTGATACCGAACGCGCCGCTAAACGGGCAAAGGCGTCGATAGTTCGATGTCTGGCACTTTCGGGGTTTGTACAGTGTAATCGGTACTTGTGTAACGATACCATCCCCCTTTCCAAAACGTACATCGACGAGGATGTACGGACACGCATCACGCGCACGTTCACACGTATACACGCGTCAGTTACACGCGGATGTGTATACATATCTATATATATCTATATATATATAGATACATACATACATACATACATACATACATGCGTACGTGACATACGTCTCCAAGTATATCGACACGAGAAATTGTCAAGAGTAAACTCGTATACTCGCCGAACGATGACATGCAGCATATGAGGCTTTCTATGTGCGTACGGACACCAGGTTATAGGTTTTTAGTGGGGTTTCAAGAAATCAGAACGGTGTTTGGAGATCGCGATGGTTGACTATGCGAATCCATCGCGAATCCATTGGAAGGTGGCCGGCCGCGGCTGCTGCGAACGGCGTTAAACTCGACTCGAACGTTAACAGAGGACTCGCAAACGGATTCGCAAGATCAACCGTTTGGCGGTCGAGTAACATCGAAATAAATACGTATGTCGTGTCGAGCGACGAAAATCAGAACGCGTGAAATATGTAAACTCAAGTCGAGGATAATGCAGAGTGTACGGTATTAAATACGATATGATAGCGTTATCAAAGCATGCTGAGAACAATGTAAAAGTAATAAAACGTTGTTATTTAAACTCTTAAAAACACAACAAATATCAGCCATCTCAAACAAGGGTTAGCTCCTTTCGCCTCGCGGTGTACAATTTTTCCAAGTATCTTTCCTCTTAATAGCGTAAGTTTTCGACGGTACACAGCGGATACGTGGTCTCGGAGATCGATCGATCCATCGCTGGTGTTCGCGCATCCAGCGATCCTTCGCCGATTGCCACGCGTCGTGACAGCGAGACGATGGCGTATTCCTTGAAAGAGCGCGATGACGACCCGGTCGATGGATCGCAATTGACCCGGGCTGCGTCCGTCGATTGGCGGAAACTCGGAAAATCGCTTCCACGTCTTCTCGTTGAGCAGCGTGCGTGCTCGATCGACGCGAGATCTTCCTTCTGTCCGGGTCGGCTATCGTTTGTCACGCGGCGCGCTAGACGAACGCGACCGCGGTCGAGCTACGACGAGTGGAGCGCGTTGGTGAGCGCGGCTTTGATGTTCGATAGGTGTGCAGAGTTTGGCCGAGTGTCGCGCAAACATCGGAACGTCGGCCGCACGTCGGCCGCACGTCGCTCGAACGATCGCGAACATTCGCGTGATCGATCGTGCGGCAACAGAGCGACGAGGTGACGTTCGTCGGATAAAAGTGTGCTGGCATAGTACCTAACTTGCTTTGCCTACTGGGGATTAGCATCCGCCCGCCTACGTAGAGTCACTCGCACGGTCGCTGCAACAACCGTGAGAAAAAAACCGTCAATTACATCTATTTAGACAAAACGATTCTACCGTGATTTTCCAGTGTATATTTTCGATAATCGGTCGCACCATCGGCACGGTTCGTTCGTTGCCCGACCGACGAAAGAACGATGCCACCTTTCCACCATCTTTGCCGATTAATCGCACGAGAGTTACGCCGGTCGCGTGGAAAATGGATAATTAAGCGTTAAGCCGTTAGCTCGGGCGTTGCGCGCGTCTTACGAAACTCGTACTTTGGCGAACCACGCGATCGAATCACCGCCCGTATAAACAAGAAAGAATTTCAGCTGTCGGCTGACGTTCCTCTTCGCGCGATTCCGGCCGGCGTCGCTTCGCGCGGAACAAACTCTCGTTAGCAATTCGTTCGGAAAAATCGGCTACTCGATCGATCTCGTCTCTTCTCACCGTTTTCATTTTACGGCCGACTTTGCTTCTCTTCGATTTTCTTTTTCGTTCCAACGACCGTGACGTTACGAACGTGCGGTTACGAACGTGGTACCGAAGAAGAAAGCGAAAGAATGCGCAGCCGATTCGGATCGAGGTTTGGTCGATGGAAAACGAAGCAATCGTGGTGGACGGTGCGCGTATACCGAAAATATCAACTCTGGAATATCCGCTCCGATCGCTGATTGAAGAGTCGACGATAGACTTGAAGATGCGAAGTAGATGCGTAAATTTTCATCAAAGATGGATTTTATCTTGGAGAGTAATAGAACTGAATTTCCTCGTGTATTCGTGTATATGGGTAACGTGTGCAATCATGCTTTAAAAAGTAAACTTTAGCGTGACACTGAATAAATTAAAGAAGAAAAGTGAATTGCGGCTGCTCGTGTTAATGGGATAGTATGTAAATCAACAACATCGCAACTCGCTGCTACTGCGTGTATTACGGGCTTCTACGTGTTAGGCAAAGTACGGCGAGTCACGTCTGTGAGTAATTTTAATGCTCAAACTTGTTCGAACGCGAGCGGAGATTAATCGTTCGATGCTTGATCGCGTAATCGCGTGTCTTCGGTCTGCGCGGTTCTATCGCGGAAAAAATGAAGAAAAAGAGTGTAAGAAAGAAGAAGAAGAAGAAGAAGAAGAAGAGGAAAGAAAAACGGAACAACAGGCAGGTACCGTTTGCAAAGAACACGGTGCAGACATGCGCTTAGAAAACTGTATCTCGTTCGCGCACTTGTACTTTGCGCAACGAAGAAGCCGGTGTAAGCCGCCACCGAAAAAAAAAAAAAAAAAAAAAAAAAAAAAAAAAAAAAAAAATATCGGTGCTCTCTCGTCCAAAATTCAAAAGGAGACGCGCGAGTACCGGTTACGTTTCGATCAGCCTTCGACCTTCTCGATTTCGCTATACGCGTCGCAAATCACTGAAACGTTTACCCACCTGTGCCAAACACGAACCATATATCTTTATACATTTCTAAACGAGGTTAGTATCAAATGTTGCAAAAAAACATCGTCAGGCAAGAACATCGGAAAAAAGATACTCGGCGGAGGAAGAGAGACAGACGAAAAGAGAAAAGAAAATGAAAAAGAAACGGCAAGGGGAGGAAAGATGGATGATCGACGGAGAAAGCGGGTCGTTGGAGAGAGAAAGAGGATCGTTGGAGGGGGGCAGGGGGAGGGGAGGGGAGGGGCGAGGGTGATGGGCAAAAATAAAGAAAAAGATACGCTCTGTCTATCAACGACTCGACAACAGCTAGGTTGTACCAGAAAATGCATGCCGAGTAAACGCATTCGGCATTTTCTCGTACGGCTTGCGATTTCAACCAGTGACAAAATATATCCTCGTTAAATATATCTTATTAAATAGGATCGCGAATAGGCGGAAGCTCGTCTTTTCACGAACCACGATGATCCAACCGAAGATCCAAAGTTACGAGGAAATTTTGACACTGGGTAGAATCTCGAGCCGCGTGAACCGTTTGTGATCCGGCGATCCATTCGACGATCCGTTCGACGATCGTTGCTTCCATCGAAACTCGACGACGAGCAGGTGGAACATGGAACGCAGAGGGTTCACCCTCGTTGGACACGAACGATTCATTTCGCAGCACGATACGGTTGTTTTTCTACGGTAAAATTTGTAGAACGATCGTAGAATAATCGCTGCAGGTTTATCTTACCTCTTGGTAAAGTGTTACTGCCGACATCGAATACCGTTTCCCTCGATGGATTACCATGCGATCCTGGACTGCTCGGAGTTCCTGGGTTCGACGTGCTCGAGCAATCTTTCCTCGACAGTATGTCACCCTCTCGACCGAGCGTATGCCTGAACTGCGACTCCGACAACCGCCTAGGTTCCAAACAGATAAAACGTTTGCGTGATTCTCCTACGGATTGCGAACGTTTGCTTTCACGCGCGTTCCATCGGTCGTTGGTCGAAACTATTCTTCCGATCTCGTCAACGTAACGAAACGCAACCGTTCGTTGGCTGGCTGTTGGAAACCGGCGAGATCGCCCGAAAAGCCGGCGTTTCGAGAGCGCAGCTCCGACAGCCAAGTATAGCGTATGAAAGAAAGCGTGAGAGGCAAAAGTGTACGCGTTTCGAACGGCGAGGAGAACGGCCGTTACTATCGCAGCGAGCCGATACGTTCGAGATAGAATACTCGTGATATATTTTGCGCTACCTTCTAAAATAATCGGCATAGACTACATTGTTCTAAAGTTGTTGTAACAATTGGACTCACGTAGTCACGGTCCTCGTTTCGACATACGTCTGGTAGCTTGCACAAACAAGCGTTAAACCGTTGTCATTAGGTATCCTCGATATTTCAGCAATCTCGCGCGAGAAAGAGAGAAAGACAGACGGTAAAGGATGGCTAAACGGCATCGATAAATTACCTCGACAGTGGTTTGTTTAGACCCCACAACGCTTGCGAGGAATTGGATCCTAGTCTTCCAAACAGGCGGGAACTTGGGAAGCCGGTGGTACGATTGTCGTCCACGTTCAATCTTTGTGTCAAGCTTCGCACTCTGGACAGCAGAGTGGAGAATAGGTTCTCGGCGGTTAACAATTCGAATCCATCGTCGTCGTCGTCCTCGCCGGAGGACAAGCTGTCCACGTGTTCCGGTGGCTGTCTCGATGGCCGGGAGCTTCTCAATCGATGCATGTGTCGTTGCAATAGATCCTCGCTGTCTCTGCAAGCGACGAAAACGCGTATCATCGACTCCTTGCTATCGTACGGACGCTCGAACGCGCGTCGAAAGCTGCAGGACTCGAAACGAAGAGATAAAGCCCTACCTGTGCAACGAAGAGAACGGCGATTCATCCTCGCTCGCATCCGACAACAGCGAGCTCATTCGTCGAGGTCTACCAAATCTGGAGCGGGGCACGTTGGCGCTAGACGGTGTGCCACCGGTTTTGCTCTCAGGCTCCACGCTACCGGATCTGGGGGTCACGTATCCACCGCCTTCCACGGCGATAGGAATAATATATTCTCGAGGACTCTTTCGGATCGGCTCGGGACCAACGGTCGATCCGAGAGCGCTATCGGTATCCGAGTCCGCGGTCGATTGACGAGACAACGAGCCCGACCGCTGCGAAACCGATCTTTGAGGCATCGGTGGCGGCTTGGAAGGTGGAGGCGTGGTCGACGAATGTCGCGAATGCCGATGATCCGCTTCCATCTGTCGTTGGAAATCGTGTATCGAACGGATCAAGAATCGACGAATTAGATTATCGCTCGAGTTCAATACCTGAATCGGAATTATCCTCTCCTTCGGCGCACCGCTCCTCGGTCTGCTTTCAGGTTCCAAGCTGGAGCTTCGATTGGTCTGCGGTACCGCGGCTGCAACGGGAAACGCCACTTCCGATCGTTGCGTTCGCAGTTTCTGTGGCTGAAACGCGTCGATCTTGGCCTCGAGTTCGGATTTGAACGCGAACGGAACTTGGGCCTTGTAGGGTTTCGTACTCGTCACGGAGATCTCGGCTTTGCTCGTCTTTCGTGGTCTGGGTAGAGTCGCGCTCTTTAGAGTGATTTCCATTTTGCTGGACATTTTTGGTTCTTCCGGTTCGTCGTCGTCGTTGTCGCCGTCGTCGTTATCGTTGTCGAACGCCTCTGTCGAGACCTGAAAACATTCGATCGAATAAAAACGCGTGCACGGTTAGAACGTTTTCGTTCGCCGATCTACCGTCGATCTTACCGTCGATCTTACCGTCGCTCGTCCGTCCGCGTCCGCTGTTTTCTCATCGAACGAGAAGTTGGTTTCGGTGGGTGTCGTAGTCAAGGATTGCGTGGCCGAACGCGAATCGTTCGTACCGACCGATATCTTTGACGGAAGTTTCTTTGGTTCTTGGCTGGAGGGCGAAATTGGCGGAGATCCGTTTATCCTCCTTTGCATAGGTGGTTTACCAATCGCACCACTTATTATGTCGATAGCCCGTTTTTTCGCCTCTTCCTTCTTCTTCTCCTCTTCTTCGTTTTCCTCTCCCTGCTCCTGCTGTTCCTGTTCCTCGCGTTCGATTCGCGTTGGCTTCGTCTTGTCGTTCGAATTTTCGTTCCTCTTCGCGTCCGTCGTAGGAACGTCGATGATCATTTTGGACGCGACGCATTTCGTAGGCGGAGGCGTGACAATGGAAGAGAGACTGGCCTTTCTTTCGAACACGCGCTTCGCCCCTCCAACGTTCACGCCGGGTATAAAGATCTTTTTAGGTTTCTCGTTTTCCACGTTCGACGCCATCTGATTGAACTTCTCCGCGGTCTCGAATATCTTGGAGCGTCTCCTTTCGAACGTCTTGCCAGCAGCGTCTCGCGGTTCGTTGGAAAGTTCCGAATCGAGAGACAGCGCCTTTTCTTTCAGCTTCTTAAACTCTCGTTGAGTCGCCTCGAGGCTGATCGATTCCTCTTGAACGCCGGTCGACGACGTTCTCTCGAACCTCTCGTTTCCGGCCAAAGTCTTCTCGTTCGATGGTTCGAAGACGGGAGTCGCGGAACGCGCGATCGTTTGATCGTGCTCCATCTCCGAACGTTTCGACGATTCGTCACGGTGTCCGTCGTCTAACGATTTCGCTTGGCGTTCGTCCGGCAAGCGCTCCTCGTCGTGATTGACGACGGCGCGATCTTCCGACGAGACTCGCCGGGATTCGTCCACCGCGAGCGGTCGCTGTTCCGGTTCGTGAATCATCGGCGTTTTGCTTCTCTCCTTGCTCGGTGACCTCTCGCTACATTCTTTGATCAATTCTAGACAAGCTGCCGTAGATTCGATCTTGTTCAAGTCGACGGTCTTGCTAATAGGAACGGTTACCATTGGATCCACCTCCATAGCTTCCTCCGTGATCGAGTTTGGAATAGGCGCCGAGTGATGCCTACAAAAGGGGGGGAAAAAAAGAAGAGAGAAAAACAGAGTAACGAACGAGTTCAATGGGAAGGACGTTGACGCGACGAAGAGGCTTCGTATCGATTACCTGGACACGGATTTGTACATTCTAGCCTCGGGTTCGTCCCGCTTTTCTTTCCTTCGAGGTCGTTCCTTTCTCTTGGCATCGGCGGCAGCCGTTTCGTCCATCGACGGCGTTGTCTCCAATTTCCTTTTGGCGTCGCCACCGATCGGAGCGGTCCTCTGCTCCTCCTCGATTAACTCTCTTCTTATCCGTCTATCGGAACCGCTCTGATCCAGTTCCATCAAGCTGCCGACGGAATGGCATCTGGTAGGTATCAGAGTTTCGGAAGACACGTTATTCGGAACGTCCGCTGCGGCTGGCTGTTGGTCCCCGACGACCAGTTTCTCCGCGCTCGCGGACTGTGGTACCAGAGAGAGCAACAAATCCAATCGAACGGGAGTTTGAGCCGCCAAGTCCTCCGCGATGTCCAAGCAATTCTGCTCGTAACCTTCGTTCACCCACCAATGGGTGCAAATCCTTTCGATGTCGGCTCTTCTGGCGGGACAAACGGTCAGCATGTCCTTGATAAGAGGGGAGGCGGCTGGAAGAAACACGGGATTAGGTGGAACCACGTTGACGCCGCTCGTAGACGGAGAAACAGCGAGCTACGAGTCAACACTTACGCGACGGTTTCTTAGGTTCGAAGTAGTCGGACTGTGAGATCTGTTTGACTAGTCGTTTGAAGTTGGAGCCGTCGAAGGGCATGGCACCGTACACCAGAGTATAGAGAAGAACGCCCAAGCTCCAGCAGTCGACTTCGGGGCCGTGATACGGGGTACCTTTGACGATTTCGGGACTGGCGTACAGCGGACTGCCGCAGAACGTGTTCAACAGTCGTTGCTCGTCGAACACGTTCGACAAGCCAAAATCCGCGATTTTCGCGTTTCCAACCTGATCTAGCAATATGTTTTCCAGCTTCAAGTCCCGATGACAGATTTTATGCTTGTGACAGTAAAAAACTGCGGTGGCTATCTGTCGAAATATTCGTCGAGCCTCGTGTTCCGTCAGCACCTTGCGCTCGCTCAAGTAGTCGTAGAGTTCGCCACCGGCTGCGTACTCCATTACCAGCACCATCTTCTCCCTGTTCTCGAACACTGGAAAAACGCGATCGACGTGAGAGTTTCGATCTCTGGAAGAAACCAGACCAGACCGTACCTTCGTATATGTGAATAATGTTGGGATGTTGAACGCTCGACATTATCTGAATCTCCCTTCGTATCCTGATCAAGTCGGCTTCCGTTTCTATCTTGCATTTTTTAATAGTTTTTATCGCAACTTCTTGCCCGGTTTCCTTGTTGATTCCCAATTGAACTTTACCATAAGTACCTTGACCGAGCTTCTTGATGATGTCGAACCTGAGAGCAAGAGAAAAGGAATACGGATTGATTCGCGTGCTCGTGATATCCGCAACGCGACTACATACTACTATCTCTTATCATCTCTCTCGCGTTACGTAAGTTCCAGCAAGTATTTAGCGAACACGCGAATCTTACTGCCCCCTCCCCCAATCGTCTAGAATTCCGGTCTTCTCCGCTTCATACCTCTGCTTCAATTTCCGTTTGTGATTGTGAAGTCGCACCCCGCCCGTGCTCTCCATTCCTCCCATTATGTTGTGTATATTCGCCTCGCCTACCACCATTTTTTCTTATTCTTATCTGAAAACAAAGCGAGTACCGGTGTAATATCGAGTAAAACAGGCCTTTAAGGTTTAAAGAGGAGGAGGAGGAGGAGGAGGATAAGGAGAAGAAGGTGGCGGTGGTTGGTCTCATCAGCTGTTTCCGTCGATGCTCGTTTAGCAAGAAAATTCCAAGATATCGAGTGTCCGCGTCGAAAAAACGTTTGGAACGGTGTTGTATTCGCGGTGCGAGACGCGCACGATGAATCGGCAACGAGGTCGTATTCAACCGGACTAGAAAGAGACTCGGTGGGTGGGGAGAGAGAGATATTATTTTTTTCGAAAGATGACTCGTTGTTAGGGTCGACCTCCAAGCTGGAGGTTCGAAGTCGGAGGCTGAATGCCCGCGGTCTCGCGATCGAGGATAACGGCAAAGAGGCAGAGTACGATTATCGGATTTACGGTGAAACCGAGAAGGAAGGACAGACGGACAAAATGCGGTGAGTTTATTTTCGGTTGCGAGACGCCGGCGTGCGTCTCTCCCGCCGATCAACGGCTCTAGCGACGCTTACCCCCCCGACGACGCACGCTCGTTTCCTGTCCGCGCTGTGCGCGCTGCCAACCGTATTCCATCGAATCCAGTCGAATCGAATCGAATCGATATAGGATTTCATCGAACCGAAATCTCGTTGTTTCTTCCGACGGAGCAAGTTCCGTCGTCTCCAACGACTGGCAGCGCGGTCGGACAAGAGACGGCGAAAGCGAAAGCGAAAGCGACGCGTAGATATCTCTGCATCGTCCACGACAGAGTACGGACAACGAGTAGAATGGTTCGCGATTCGAGGACGAAGGAAAACCTAGAAAGGAGAATGACGATCGCGAACGAAACGAAAGCGAAAAGCTTGGCTGGACCGCGCGTGCGATCCTCACTCTTGGCCTCCGTTTCCGAGCGAATTCCGCTTTGCTTCGCTTTGCCTGGCTACCTCTCGGTGAGTAACCTCGATGCGTATACCTCTGTATACCTTTCCTTCCCCGAAAAGCGTACGAATATTTTTCGAGGCCCACCTTGACTTCCTCGCGGCGAGCTCGTTTGGCTGATCGTCGCGCAGAAGCCACGCCAACACGCCTGCCAAACGAGAAACTTTTCACGGAAACCACCCGACCGTTCTTTCCCTCTCTTTCTTAGATCGTCCAGTCTGACTCTGCGATTCGCGATTCGTCAGCAATTGCATTATCCGCGTAATTGCGAACAACGGAAATCAAATTTTGCGAATCGGTGAATTTTTTTCGGCAGTCGATACCGACTAAATACTATAGGATACTCTATACTAAAAGGATTATATAGGCATAAATAATCAAAGAAATAAAACAAAGGACGCGAGGATCGAATCGTCGAAGAATCGTGGCGCGGGTCGGAACGGAACACGTGCCCGTAGAAAATCGCACGCGCGCTCGCGCGCGCATACGTAGTCTTTCTTGTTCTCGATATTCGATCGTGGTGCGTTTCGATATTTTTAGCGGGCACGTAGACCCGCCGCGTGGGCAGACCAGCTTCAGGGCTGATGTCCTAATGACTTCCATTTCCCCTTTTTCTCTCTTTCTCCACTTCCTGACCAAATCCGGTGGTCGATCGCCAACCTTTTTTTTTCGATCGAACGAGAGCATCGTTCGTGAAACGAGAGGTCGACCGGACGACGGAAAACGCGGCTGGAGATCGCGATCGATTCGACGATCGGATGACGCGACGCGAACGAACGTTCGCCGCTGAGCGATTTCGATGCACAGCGCTAGTAGGAACGATGTAGCCAGGTCATGATAATTTTTACCTCTTATTTATAGACCGAGTCTAAAATATCTTCTGTCAACGCGCGAAGTCTGAAAGAACGCGAGATAAATTCGACCGAGCAATTAGAAATAAACGCGCGCGGCCGATCGCACAGCCGATTCGCGCGGCTTCGCGCTTTGTCGTATCTTCCAAATCCGACTCGCTCTCTTCTCCTTTTTTTTTTTTTTTTCCTTCTTTCTTCGTTCTCCTTCTCTCCTCCCTCCCATCCAGTCTACTTCTTGCTTTTCGGCGAAATTTTTCAAGTCGGCAAACCTGCTAAAGCGGAACTATTCGCGCGAACTAGAGGGTCGACGCGCGAAGGCGCCGTTTGGCAACGATCGCTCGAAAAATTTGCCAACTTTGATTTTCTTCCCGCGACCTCGAAACGTCGACGATAAAACGTACGAGCACGCGCGCGCCTCCTTCTAGTTCCTAGTTGTTACGTCTCTTCCGATCCTATCGCCTCTTTCATCTATTTCAAATCGGTGCTACGGATTACGAATCTTCGTGCACCGCTCTGCCTCTTCCATCTCGTTCTCGTCTCTTCGAGCTACTCGTCCACTCTCTCCGCTCCTCTTTGCTCTTTCTCCCCCGCAAACTTTCGAAATTTCCAAACGCGATCTGCTACAGTTTCCAATCCTTTGCAAAAGCGTTAACCGTTATATGCCCGTTTTCCCGATATCGTTTCACCGTTAACAGCCGTTTGCGCTCGCTTTCGGTTCGTCGACATTCGCTACGAACGACCATAGAGAAAGCAGCGCGAAAGTGCTTCTCCAAACTGTTCGATATACGTAGAATGTTTATCGGGCCAGAGGATGTCGTTTGAACGTGACGTCATCCGGTGGCTTGTATGGCATCTTGTGATTCACGTATTATTATTAAAACCCTTATTATTCCATCGCGCGACTCGCATTGCATATATGAATGAATCTCTGTACGTTGGTCGTGGGTGATTGTACGCGTGGATCGCAATTTCTCGCGACAAAAGTTTGAGTCACCAAGAATTAATAGACTACTCGGTGAATTTCATTCGCGACCATCTGGATCTATGCTATTTCTGCCCTCGTAAATCTTTCGTGGTATTACGTTAAACCCGTATTAACGAGGAAAAGAAAATTAACAAGAGAATAAAGAAAGATAAAGAGCCAATCTAGGGAAAAGACAAAGAGTCGATAGACGACGTTCGAAGGAATCTCGAATAAAACGTCGTGAGAACACCGAGTCGTTATACGTTCTGCGACAAATTGCTAAGGTCAGGATCGAAATCGAATTCCGTGAGTCCAAGTGTATACGGTGAAACTCGATGTAAATATTGTCGGTAAGAACGTGACAGTAATGGGTGATAGGATCGGTAAATTAATTTCCTGATGCGGGTAATAAGACGTATCGATTGACGCGAGAATCGTTCTATCAATTGGGTTAAATAAAATGTATGTCACTGTGTGCGTACATGTATTTGTGCATCGTATGCAACTAAAGCGCGTAGCGCGGTATGTAGGTTCCTGCCGATAAAAATAGCATTCTGATATTTCGAAGAGTTCTTTAGGAACATCCGTTAATTATTTCGATCGTTATCGTTCGCTGTATAAACGTAAAAGGAAACATCGAGTGAACGTCATTCCGAGATAATACGGTAATGAAAGCGAGAGTGACGTCGACGATCACGACCACAACCAAGACCACGACCACGACCACGATCGCGACGACGACCGCGACGACGACCGCGACGACGACCGCGACGACGACCACGACGACGACCACGACGACGAAGAGGAGGACAACGACGATGACAACGAGCTTTCCTTCTTCGTTATCGAGTAATCGAAAACGCCCACGATAGAAAATCGACGCTTGTTCCTAACGTTTCTTTATTCAGGATTAATCGAGATAGACGTTCCTTCTTCGCACTCATATTCGTCGATGGAACGAACGGACGCTCTGAATGAGAATCGACACTCGGGTAGAGTCTAAAAATAGCGAGAATTTGTACCTTACAGTGAACTCTGGAGCCAAATTATCCTCTTTTGCGGCTGCTTTACGCTCCCGGGGAACTATACGAAAGTTACACTATTTACACTGTTATTATCGTCTTTGCCGTGACTCCGATCACTAAGTCTCTACGACTTTTGAATTTTTCTGAGAGATCGTACACGTTCCTCGTTTCCATTTCATTTTACCAGACATTTTTCGCGTGACGATACCGCACACAGTTCATGCGCTGCCACCATCTTTATTTACTAATTTTGGACTTGAACACTGAGAACAGGGAATGGATAGATTATAGTGATACCAGCGCCATCCTTCGACGTCATTTTCTACACTGCGAGTGTATGCGTTTTAAAAGAGTTTCGTACGATTTCGCTAATTTCGTCGCGATTGCATTTCGCCGATGCGAACACCGCTATAGAAAAAACATCCTTGGCTATGTATTAACGACATTTTTTATATAATGCGACACGATTCTTTATTATACGCGAACCACGCTCTACTTTCCAATTTCCTTTTCTATATAAGATATAATCTTTACTTTATGATAGAATCATAGATCGTTCTATGGATGTAATGATCATAATATGCATGAAATCTCGTCAGAATCAGAATTATCGAAACTGGCATTTGTTAAAGTTACTTGATATGGTTTTTGGAGAAAACAGATTTTTATACCATATTCACGGCTAAATCGGTAATACGGTATGTAGGTGGCTACTTGTTGTTGGTGAGTTTGCATGATACTCGTAATAGAAATACAAAATTTGGAAATTATAGGTTAGATTCGCCAATGTATGTACGTAGGTTACGTTCAGTGTAGTTGCATTTTTGTGTATTTGTTTCGCGCTATCGAATAATTTTATAGGAAGGAAGAAGAATAACTGCTTATAATTAACGGCATGGATACTACGGAAGATTGCAGTGGCAAATGCCAAGCGTCGGAAAATGAGGATCAACAAGTTAACCAATTAATACCTGGATATGAGAATTTTCACGATTACGTTCAGGTAATTACACTCGTCTAACTGTTTAATTTGTAAAATTTGTCTCTTCTTTCGAACGCAATTCAAAGAATCATGTATCAAATGATCTTTATGTTTTAGGAAGCATTCAATGTCATAAAACTTGGAATTAAATGTGCTAATAGTTTACCAAGTGGATCGAATTTCAATTATTACTCGTGTTTTCCTAGTTTCCTCAAAACCAAGGATGAAAATACAAAATTGTTATTGGACGTTATGCAGCATTTATTGGGATTAGCTGGCATAAAGAGCAATATATCGAATCTTGATATCGAAGAGAAGTTTGATCTTCTATTAGAAGCGAACGACATGCTTTTGGACCAAGCCGTAAGTTTTTCAAAAGATATTCTTTCTATGTTTTTCTATGCTTAAATTTTAATTTTTACGAATTCAAAACGTGCTGTACATCGCAGAATGCCTTAATGGACGTAGAATGTGGCATCGCTAAGAATACCGAAGTAGAATTGCTGGTGTCAAGCGCAAAGAGTCAACCGGATGGAGTTAACGGTTCATGGAACAAACAAGTTTATCGATCCCAAGCCTCGGAGAATATTCAATCTGTTCGTTTATTAGCTGGTAAAAATATTCAAAGGCCGCAGCTAACGTTCAAAGACAAAATTGACAATAGCTCTAAACCTTGGTGCCCTAGAATTAAAGACAAACCCAATTCTTTGAAACCTTTGGCTATTTATTTGGAAGAAGGTGAAAATGGTGAAATCTTTAGTCATCCTTACGAATACGAGCTGGATATGTTTGTCCCTCCTAATGATCAGTTGAAAAAATCGCTACCAAAAAAGTATAAATCCCTGGATGAAACGCTATTGGTAATGGTCAAAGATCCGTCGGATATTCAGTTATTGATAGAAGATCTAAAACGGTATAAAGAAATTGCTATAGATTTGGAACATCATTCGTATAGAAGCTTCCAAGGAATCACCTGTTTGATGCAGATCTCAACAGGCGATACAGATTACCTGATAGATACTCTGTCGTTACGATCTGAATTACACGAGCTAAATGAAATTTTTACTAAGCCTACGATACTAAAAGTTTTTCACGGAGCAGATTTAGACATTCAGTGGCTTCAGAGAGACTTATCTCTGTACATAGTAAATATGTTTGATACGCATCAAGCGGCGAAACAACTTAACCTGCCGTACTTAAGTTTAGCATATTTACTAAAACATTACTGTAACGTAGATCCTGATAAACATTTTCAAATGGCAGATTGGCGCATAAGACCTTTACCAGAGAAACTTATGAAATATGCCAGGGAGGATACGCATTATTTATTGTACATAAAGGATTTATTAAAGAACTCTTTAATTGACGTTGCTAATGGACAAATCAATATTTTGAAAGCTGTATACGATAGAAGTACAGAGATTTGTAAAAAGACTTATATAAAACCAGTTTGGACAGAGGAAAGTTGCATGATTATGTATAGAAAGAGCCAGAAAATGTTTAATAATAAACAGCTTTATGCTCTAAAAGAATTGCATAAGTGGAGAGATCAAACTGCCAGACAAGAAGATGATAGTATTGCTTACGTATTGCCGAATCATATGTTATTGAACATAGCTGAAACGTTACCTCGTGAAATGCAAGGAATTTTGGCATGCTGCGACTCTATTCCTCCTTTGGTTAGACAGAATTTATTAAAACTACATAAAATAATATTGAAGGCTAGGGAACAGCCACTTATTAAGCCGATCATTGAAGATGACATCAGGCAAAGATTGACGCAAAGAAATCCTGTTAACGATTCAAAAACGTGGATGTATTCGCCTCATGATATTCCCAGTGGTATGGAAGCACGAGCTGATTTACCATGTTTGTTAGATAGAAACAACGTAATAGAAGAGCAAACTTCGTATATTGCGACGAAGCATGTAGTGACTGTGTTTGACAGCCCAACTACGTCCGAGGTAACGTATGAATAATAAAATTAATTATCTTGTAGAGAAATTAAGAAAGATCGACGGTTGTAGTTTTCGTGGTTGTTTGCTTGTTTACAGAATGAGGAAGCAGAAATGGACGAGCAGGAAGGTAATAGAAAAAAAAGGTTTCTCTTCGTAAGTCCGTTTGAACGATACAAACGGGTTATACCTATGATAGCGGAACAAGAAGCACAGGAAAGAGAAAGGCTAAGACAAGAAGAAGAAAATCGTTTGAATGAACTAAAAAGGAAAGAAGATGAAATGGAAGAGAGTAAAAACAGAGTTTATGAACATTTTAAACGTGTTTCTCAAATAGTGACAGAAGGAAGTGTGTCAGATTTACCAAAAAAACCATCTCAAATGCCACTGAGTCAAATGTCGGGTCGTAAAAGAAAACGAGATTCAAATATTAACAAACAAGATGAAGTACAAGATAAAAAAATTAAAGATGATTTATCAAATCCAACTCCGATGTTAGAAACCAAAACCACTCGATATGTAAAACAAGAATCAGATGAAATTGAACGTTTAAGCGAAGAGCAAAATGTACCAGAAAGTATTACAAAAATTCGGAAACAACCATCAAATAATGAAACTATTAATTCGTTACGGTAGGTATATTCAAAAATTTGTTATTTTATTTTTGGTCGTATTACTCAGTTCTATGTTTTAAGCTAAGCATCTTGAAATTTTAATATCGTAATGTTTATCAATGCTTAAAATATATAAAATTTCGTAAGGTAAGAATTATTGATAAATTGAATGTGTTTATAGCGCAAGAAAAAAAGGAGAAAAGGACCGTATAATTAAGGAGTTGAAAAAGAAAGGTATGATGCCATCAAAAAATTTCGACTATAAAGTCGTAGATTTTAGTACTTTTCAAGGAGGTAGTCAAAACGTATCCAACCAAGTAAAATTTGAACAAACAATGGTAAGGAAATGTATGGCATTTATTTCGTGCAATTATATTCAAATATTAACGTTTTATTTTGTTATGTTTCCAGAAGAGGAAAAAAGAAAAAACACGGAAAAGGAAGAAGCAAAAATTGAATATATAAATTGCAATATTTTTTAGAATGTATTATCTTCTCATTCTCGACGCTAATGAAAATAGTAAATAATGCAACATCGCGTGTTTCATGTACAGATGATATGTAATAAATGGTGGTGTTTATAGATACACTTCTAAATAATAGTTTAAGAAGGCACGAATTAAATAATTCTTTTAATAGCGACGTATTTAAAATTTAATATTTTTTTTGTTTTTAACGAAATTATAAAAATTATTTATAATGTCTCTCATTCATATTGATACTTTCAATGTTATGAGAATATTTTAAACTTGAGGATTTTTTTAAATCTTTATTATTTTAATGTATCGAGGAGTTATTTGTAAAAAAAAAAAAAAAACGACGCTTTATTATATTAACACTGGAAATAAAAATAAGAAAAATTAGTTTATTATTAAAAAAAAAATATCAATGGAATATTTTACTTCGATTGAAATATAACGTCTATAATGTCGAAAAGACGTAAGGATGTTTTCACAATTATGTAATTTGAAATGTTAGTTTACTTGAAGTTAGCAATGTAAGCTACGTTATCGTTAGGTCATGACTTCAATTTTTTTGGTTGTTACAGACGTATATACGTAGATAGATATGTAGACATGTTCTGTTACGATCAGAAATTCAGTAATGAAAATGATGTGGATTGCATTACTGCTCGTCAGATTGTCTGCGATTTTTGCCATGCAGAATCACGTTTTGGAAGAAAATGTAAAAATAGATACAAGTGGAGATCGTATTAATAACAATTTATCGAGTTTTCGTAATAGCAATCTGACAGCTTTCATTTATACACTCTCGAATTCCTCGAGTTTTATCGACTATCGAAAAAATTCCCAATCAGATCAAGTGGATTGTTTTGGTTTAGGAAAAGGAGTAGCTGCGATTTTAGAATGGTTTTTTATGAGCAATTCGAGTGGAAATTCTTTGGATGTTCAATTTTTACTTTCTTCGAGAAAACAACCACGACGCGTTCAGGTACTTATCGGTAAACAATTTGGCTTGGAGTGGACAGATTTTCAAATCGAACGAAGGACGATCGTAATAGTTCACGGATTCTTATCGCATGGTCAACAATCGTGGATCAATGAAATGGAAAAAGCATTTCTTCAATGGGTAGATTACAATTTTTCTTTTTTTTCTTTCTTTTCCATACACGTTAAAGTACATTTTAAAAGACGAACGGAATCTTCTTTCCCCTAGAAAGTAATGGATGTTGTAACAGATGTTAGCAACGTTAGTTTTCTAATCTTTTATCGCCGGTAATTCAAACAATAATTTTGTTTATTCTCTAATATGTTTTAGAACGACGTTAATGTTGTAATTGTAGATTGGAGTGCCGGAGGCAATACTTGGAATTACTACAAAGCGGCAGTTAACACAAAAGTAATAGGATATCAAATTGCAAGGTCTGCTTTACGTATCTATTTGTATAGGTGTTAACCGCACAAGCTCATGGAGCTTATTGTCTTGTAAAGATTTCTAGAACATATAGAGAATGCAACAACAAGCACACATAGTAATTCCGACAACAGTAATTGGGGACCATTGCATTTAGTAGGCCATAGCCTTGGAGCACATATTTGCGGGTTTGCTGCGAAAGAACTGAAAAAAAGGCGAAGTAAGTGGGAAGTCGAGAGAATAACAGGATTGGATCCTGCACAACCTTGTTTCAAGAATGCACATTCTACGATGAAACTTCACAAATCCGATGCACCGTTCGTCGATATTATCCATACTAATGGGAAATTACTTTCGGAGATCGGATTAGGTTTACCAGAACCGATAGGTTTGATATTTGTACATACATTGTGTATACATCGTGTTTTATGCTATTGCGAGAATGAACGAACGGACGAACAATTTGTATTAGGTCATGTTGATTTCTATCCTAACGGTGGCAGAAGCCAGCCTGGCTGCGTAAAAATCGATTCTTCGTATTTTGAATATTTACCGATTCCTCTCCGAGGTAAGTATACGTTTAAAGTAATTTCTTATTATCAGATTAAAAAAAGTTTATTAGTGTAAGCTTTTTTCCTCAGATAAAATATCAAATTGATTTTAGCAATTAATAAATCTATATGCAGCCATGGACGTTCGTACGTTTACTTAACGGAGTCTTTGATATCCGAGGTTAAACATAATTGTACTTTTTGGGCACATCATTGGGATTTATCGTATCGAAACCTGATACAACTAGCGACAGAATCGTGCGATAAAACTATTTGTGCCGAAATGGGCATAAACGCGATAAATTATCCTCAACGAGGAACATTCTTTGTCGCAACTTCCAATATTCCACCTTTTTGCGGTAAGATAGATTTATTATATATATAATAAAATTAGATATATATATATAGTAGCTATGTACAGATATCATACTTACTCCGTAATAAAATATACAAATATAAACGTGTCATATGTCGGTTATAGTGATAAACATTTCAATGTTGTAGTTAACGGTACTCGTATAATCAACGAAGTAATAATGCAATTGGAGAGGGATTACGCAGACGAACTTCGTGATTAAGATGTATAAGTGAGTTAAAAAAAATGTATTATTAGCTGATAAATAAACGAACTTTAATTAAAATTTCAGTTACATAAAACACTTAAGTTATTAAATGCAGCTAAGTACTATTTACAATGGAATTTCGAAAATTAAACAAATTATATACATGCCACGCTATTTAATTTCATGCGTGAATGCTGCGTGAATAAACAGTCTTTGATTTTTTAAGGAAGAAACAACATTTACTTTCTATGAAAATGACTTGAATCATGTTTATGTTTATGTTAATATTACAACTTAATTATAAATTACGATGCACAAGTTATACAGACAAAAAGGTATTACTTCGTTGTACAATCTCCTTTCCTTTTCTTGATTACGATTTCTTGCATTGTAGCGAAAATATTAACTTTATCCTCGACCGATCTTGTCCGTTCCGTACAGTTTCTATATATATGTATATGCTATCATTGGCACTTTATTAACGCAAACAAATATGCATTTAGTAACTTGTCGTTTAAAATTGGCATCGAAAGATTTTCGTCGACTATCTATAGTAGATAGTGCGTTTCGGTGCGCCGTATTTCGTATTGTTCGGTAATTGCTATCGCGGGCAATACGATTCGATATCAAAGATAAAAAACGTTTCTTTGTACAGTGAAATTTGACTTTTTTTAGGAGAGTCACTTTTAATTTCAATCATACTTTGGTAGTTCGTTCATATGTATAATTAATAACTTCCGTTGTTATTTATTTTTTACAGTATAATTGCATCTACATATCTTTCATGTATCATTCATTATACCTATTCGCACCTGCTCTCCCTTTCTTTCCTTCGGAATCAGAAGGAAAAACATTGCTTAATTCCTGAATGTCAGGAGGCGAAGCAAAGTATAAGTGATTCAATTAATAACTTGTACGTAAGTGGCTGGAAATATTCCAGTTCGTCCTCTACACTCTCCTATCCACCAACCATCTGGTTGTTTTTGATGTACCGTTATCAAGTCCCCAGGACTTAAGCTAAGCTCGTCGTTTAAATTTGCCGAGTATTGATAGATCGCTCTACATTGCTCCGTTGCGTCGGACTTGCCACTCGTTTCGGTGGCATCGACGTCTTGATTATTATTGTCCTCGGAATGACTACTGAATTCATCGAAATCACTAAAGTCATCCTCGTCCGGTGGATTCTCCGAGTTTCCATCGCCGGCTGTTCGATCGGCCCAATGACGACTCTCGGTATCGTGATCCTTTACGAGATGTACATCCATTTCGTCTTCATCCTCCTGAATCTCAAACGATTCGTTCTTTGCCCAAGAAGGAATCTGCGTGGAAGAATGTACGTGCACTTTTCTCGTTCTTTCGTTCAAGCGACAAAAATTACGGAAGCTTACCTTAAGGACACTTTGCTGCAAACCCTGTTTATCCCTTGAAACTAATATATGTTCGGCCAACGGATGTTTGTCTCGTTTACTGCCTTCTACTTCGGCCAATGTTCCTCCAACTTTATACCTCGCTGCCTCCAAATACAATAACATAGAACGCATCTGAAAGAAGGTAAGAGTTCGACGGTTTTCGAAGATGATACACGACACAGCGAATGATAAAAGAAAGAGCGTAAGAGTAATCGTACATGGTGTAGTTTTTCCGTTACGTTTTGCGTGCTCTCATCCGCCGCGAATGCCGGTGTTGCAATGAAAGCTCGGTGAAGAGTTTCCAAACCTTCTCTGCCGCGCCTCTCGCGCTCCAAGTCCTGCCTGATCAGATGAAGGACTCTTACCAGCGCTTGTTTCCGACGTTCTCTGTTCATCGCTAGAGTAACGTGTTCGGCATAAAAGTCAGGGAGCAATTGCTCGGCGTTACACCCGTCGTTGCTCTCTACTCTGCGTATAAGATTCTTCAAGATTTCGATATCTTGGGACACGTTACAGTTACGTATAGGAGCTGCCAAACGGTCTGCACTCTATAAGGAAAAGATGACGGATGATAATCACGAGACTTTGCAACGCGAAGAAGATACATAGAAGATTCCTACGTACCTGTTGCAGACGGGGAGCTAGGGCTTGCAGATGGGCTAAATAAACGTTCGCGAGATCTTTAAGAGCGCTCAATCGTTCCTCTTCGAGAAGTTCCATTTGTTTGGCTCCTTTCCTCATGGTGCTTTCGTACTCGAGCCTAGCTCTCTCGGCTCTCACGCTCACCGTGTAAAACTCCGTGTCCGCCCTACGAGACGAGTCCTCGGCCTTTCTCCTCCTCGCTTCGAGCTTACTGACCTCCTTCTCCGTCATATGATGGGTCGACGATTTGTTATTGCTCTGCTGACTCTGACTGATCGATTGCAGCCTCGCGAGGTCTTGCAACCTCTCGTTTTCCCGTGCACAAGCGAAACTTTGTTTTTTACTTTTTATCGCAATGTTACGCCACTCGTGAAGAGACTTCCCGGCCTTATCCACGGAATTCTCGATAGATTTCCTCGAACGTCCTTGAGCCTCTGCTACTCCTACCTGCGGATACGCAAACGCCTCCTTAACGCCCATCATCGCTTGTTTCAACGATCATCCGACAAACGCTTAACGCAACGAGAGGAGAAAAGAATCGAAACGAAATAACGTATCAGTCGTGTCTCTGTTCGCTGAAGGTTCGCCAAAGTTCGTGCCTTTTCTCTACGCGTGAAAATTCGATGCAAAGGAAGAACCTTGTTTAATTGTTGCGAACGACGATCCACTAACGGCGATAACGACTATCGATAATGTGAGATGATATTTCAAGGAATGGTTCGAAGGGACGATGAAAAAGGAATTTTTACGAAATCCGACGCACTCTGATCGGTTTGGCGAGTTGTTCGCTAAGCGTAATTCCCCAGATCCTATGAGCTTCTGCGGCAGCCTCCATCTCCTCGCCGACGCATCTCCATGCTTCGTTCACACCTCCGCTCCCGTTGCCACCTGCGTTTCAAAAGCCACCGATTGTATTTAAAACTGGTGCTTTCTTTACTTTATATCACGTTGCTAAATCAATCGTTAAAAGTTAAAACGACGAAGAGGATACCTTGATCCTTCGCGCACGCCTTGGTCAGTTTGTTGCTCAGTTTGCTGAGTCCTTTGGCATAAGTCGCTTCCAATTCCGCTCTGAAATAAGAGAAGACAAGAAACAAAACGTTTACGATTCAAAGCGAATATACACAAATATATAATAAATAGCAAATGTATTACGAACGCGAAGATAAACGCGCGCTGCGTATTGAGAAGAAGCGATTCGATTAATAAAGAAGGAACTCACCTTTCGTGTAGGATCGATGCCAATTCCTTGCAGAAATCTCCACCCTGTTTCACGTACCTTCGAACATCTTCGAATCCACCTTGTCCACCCTGCAACCAGAAAGCGATATTCATTTTTCTCTTTTCTTTTTCTTACTTTCGAAACTAAAAGCTTGCAACCAGAGCTCGTTCTACGCTTGAACGATCGTGGAGAAGGATAAGGAGCACGCGGAATATAGCGGTAACCACGCGTCACAGCTCACGAGATGCAACGTTTCTAATGTCTTGCGAGCGAGTTACAACGATTTCTTTTCGCGGCGAATTCCCGTCCACTCTGGCTTACGGATTAGCGGAAGAAACAACAATTATCATCCGTTACACGAAAGTAGATATAAATTTATAAGCACCGAGTTTTATTTTTACGGTCCATAAACGAAGCAAAAGGATAATAAGGTTGAAGAGATATTTAGAATGTTAAATGCGAGCGTTATGAACAAGAGACGACGAGATAGACGTTGAGAAACAACGGAATTAATTAAAAGTAGAAAGTATATGTATACCTATCTCTAAGAGTTTATTGCTCGCTAATCGAATGCCGGTGCTCGAACGGGTAAACGTTCTTCGAGTCTTTAACGCGTCTCTCCCTTGAGGTATTTCGTAAAATTACAAACTTTAGGAAAGAAACGAGAAGCACGAGACACGCGGTGGATGTTAGGAACGAAACAAACATAGCCAAAGTTCTTGCTACGTAAACCGGTCATGTAGGTGAAAAATTTGTCCTTCTTATTTCTGGTCAGGCACAACTAGATTTTCCTGTGCATTACGTACCGTCTTATATCTGAGATATTTTCCTCGACCAACGACCAGAACGAAGAAAGGGTGTATCGGAAATGTCATTTACCGGTAGTTTCTGACGTTACGCCCGACTCAACCTTTCGAGTAACTTTCTGACTGGACGACTTTCCAAGCCACTGAATAGTAAAAATTCATTTTTCTACATTCTCGTCTTGTACACTCTCTACCGAATTGAACCGAGTTGAATTCTGTTCAGCGTTTTTACTCGGGTTGAATCTTATCATCGAGCAAGGTCGCGTGCACAAGTTCCGCGGCCGAATTCCTACGGACAGCTTTAGCCGTGAAACTCGATTAAATGAAATTTATTTATTTTAGAACAGCATAGGAAACGAGACGAAATCCTTTGGCCGATGAAAAGCAAAAGCGGATAGTTGGCGAGGGAACGTACGTTACGCATTGATTACGCATTGGTTACGCAACGTTAAATGTTAGCCTAAATGCAGACGAGCGACTTTTGCTCGCGCGATATCGTTGCGATCGGTATGTCTTTCTTTGTTTTCTCGATTAAAAACGACAGACGTATCATCGCAGAATCTCAGCGACATCGCGCCGCATCCGACCTCAGTGTGTCCGAGGACCCGCAACGACATCGAATCAACGCATCGCGTCATCGGTTAGAACGCATCGAGGAAAAGGTGATGCATTGGATGAAAATGATCGTGAAACAACGTCCGTGCGACCGTATTCAGATGCATAGCAGGGCGGTTAAACCTATTGTTAACAATCTTGTAAAGAAACATAGTCTCCGCGTCTATTATTTAAACGGTGTTAATTGAATATGTTATTCCATTCCACAGGAATCCATTATTCGTCTTAAATGGTAGGAAACGCAAAAATTTGCGCTGGATTTTTTCGAGCCGGTCTCGATGTTTCGCTAAGTGCGGTACTCGCATGACAAAGGCATGTTGCAGACGTGGAAGACGAGGGACCAGGGACAAACATAGACAAAGTGGCGTTCGTGGATTTTAAAAACCGCAACAAGTGCGCTTCAGGAATCCGAGCGTCTTAGTAGCTCTGCGTAACACGCGCGTCAGAGGATAATGAGTGGTTGATAAATACAAATACAACGAACGCGCGTTGAGAGAGGAAGAAAGATCGACATGGAATAAGTTATAATTAAAGAATGAGATATTGAACAAGGCTAGAATTTATCCCCGAGCGATCGCGATTTAACACGAAAGGAAGATCTTTTAGAAATCTTGATTTCAACCGTGAACGCGTTAATCGCGACGATTAATTCGATCTATTGTGTTTCAAGATGAGATACGTGGCTACTTCCGCGTGTCGATTAACCTTCTACGCTAGCGTGTTCACGGTTGTGAGAGAAAGATTAATTATGCATTGCACGAAGAGAGATCGACTTTCTTACGATCCGTCTACTTAAACAACGAGCAATGTTATACGTATACGAAGAAAAGTAAAATCGTCGGCTGGATACGAACGTTCGTATGAATTTATTTGCAAACAGTGGAGAACAAATTTATGAGAGTTCGGTGAAACTGCGTACGCAAGAAAGAATGTCCTCGTACTTGGACATCGACGTGGAAACTTTTTCGAGTAAAAGATTAATTGATACGTCCGATTGGATATTACACGTAGCGTAATTAATCGATCGCCGAAGAAATGAGCTGGCACGTGTAACAGGTGGTACACGATTGTCTAGAACTTGTTACAGGTGCTCGTTCGACTGGATACCTTTTTCAAATACACACAGATACGTGTGGGTCTTCTGATAAGACGCGAGAAATTTTTCTCGGTATTATCTTCCGTTCGAAATCGTTGAAACGTTGAAAAACATAATCGAAGGTAGAAACGGTGCTTCTTTGCCGGAAGATAATCGATCGTCTGGAGGAAGCGGCACGACCGCGATGCGGTGGTTGCTTTCGACGAACGAAAACAGAGGTGAAATATCGAGAGATCGCGATCGATGTGTACGGTTCCTTTCCCTTTTACCTTCGAGATTTTCTCGGCTTAGGTTCACGTGACGCGGTGAAATCGCGGAGGTCGCAGTTACTATCGCCGTACCGAGCTATTAACGCGCACCTCTCACGAACCTCGTATACAGTTTCTCGCAGCTGCCTCTGCTTTCTTTCGTACGCTCAATTTTCCACGGGTAGCGGCAATTTCTACTCGTTTATCTAGTATCTTTAACGCGCAAACGATTCCTTCGTAGATGATAGAGAAAACAAACGGCAATGACACAGCCTGAATTCGTGGCTTCTCCGTGCGGATTAACGATGAGAACGACGTCCTTGTATGCCACGCACGAATACTTTCGCTTAAAGTATTTGTATTTATATTTGTATTCGCAGTTGGGAAGCTACGGAATCGAGACGCGGCGATTCCAGCTTTCTCGAGAACAGTGCTTGATGGGTAAATTAAGGTTACTTTGAGCGGAAAGTTGGATAGGTCGCGCAAGCGCTGAAATAGTTTTCGGAACGAGAATAAGCTGCCGGTACGTGTCTATCTTTAGCTTATATAATGCATGGATAAAAAAGAAGAAAAAAAAAAAGGAAAAAGAACGCGAGCTGCGATCAAAGTACAACGAGTAGCATTTTTTCAATTGCTACGATGCCGCATCATCGTATAAACATACCGTATAAGCGAGTACTATGTAATTCCTATAGACGTATAGACGTACCCGAGTATCAGCGAGCATGCAGAAAAGAACAAAGTCGGTTATTCTCTCCGCCCAACTTTCTCACACTTTCTTCGCTTTGATCGTTTCTTTGGTACGCTGTTTAGACTCGTGGTTCGCGTCTACGTTAGCGCGAGGTGCGATCGTCGGAGAATAAAAGATTTTTACGTATCGGAAGCGAAGGAAAGATCTCGTTCGATGGCAGATTTTTCTCGGCTCGAGAGCGATCGCCTTGACCGAGCGGGGATCCATCGAGATCCGTGAGAAAGGAATTTTGTCGCTTCGGTTGAACGTAATCGCGTTACGCGGTGGGTGGAACGAAATAGAAGAATGTACCTCTTCGGTCTCGTGAACGGAGACCGAGTGTAGAAGATGAGTGGAGGCCATTAACCCTCTGATTGACCCCAGCATTCTCCTCTTAATTAAGCCGGCTTTTCGAACATGATCCCTGCTGTCGATCTCGGCAGCGGTCGCTGCATCGTGCGTCTCGTCGATTTCCGTATCGGAACAGAGCTTGTCCATGCTGAAGGAAACCGGAACGATACTCAGTTCGCTCTTCTCGTTTAACACGTTGTCCGAGGTGGCGATCATTTTTCCCAAGCCAGTGGTTTTCGTTGGTGCTCGGTGGAGAATGACGTTCGTTTTCGACGATACGATCACGGTTTCGGGAGAAGATGACGAGCTTTTTAGGTGCTCTTGCGAAACGGAGGACAAACCGAATTCCTCGACCCTAGTGATCGATCCTAATTCCGGAGTCCTCGCCTTGGTCAGATCGTAGGACGCGCTGTTACCATTCGGAACGGTCACGCTACACGATTCTTCGGAAAGAGCACCGACGGCTTGCAATCTCGCGTGTTTGTTCACCACCTCGTTGATCCGAGACGTTTCGTCCCTTAGCCAGTTTCGCATTTTCTCCCATGCCTTGCCCAGCCGAAGTTTCTGCAATTTCAGGACATTTGTTCTCGGTCGCGAGAAGAGACGAGATAACCGAGCATTCGACACCGGTGACCAGACCTAGCGATAAATCTTTCCTAGCTTCTCTCGAGTTTCGCGTTTGGAAAGTGGAAGATCGATCGGACGATTCTCGAAGCTTCGGTTCTAAGGTTTATCGCCAAGTCCGATCGTACCGTGTTCCAGCCACGCGCTTAATACCTTTGGATAACGTTCCTCTCGGCGGGCCACCGCGTTCGAGAGAGAGTCGTTCGAGCATTCGACGTCCGAATAAGAGCAGCCCGCCGCTGGCATAGAAGCATCGTATCCGTCGCTTCGCGCGTTCGATCCGTCGCAATGCCTTTTTCTTCGATTCGTTGGATCGCACGGATCCGTTTTTCCTTCCGAATTCGCGACGTTGATCGCGATCGTTGGATCGTTCGCTTTCTCCGCGGACGTGACCTCTTGGCGGGACGCACCGCGCGATTCTTTCGAATCCTGCGAATCGGTTACGTTTCGAATCTCGGCCGATTCCCCGTGGAATTTCGCTGGACTCGTGCCGCGAATCTCCTCGTCGTCCTTAGCGACTTCTGACTCGCGTTCACTTTCTACCGCTTTCTCGCTTTCGATTTCGTCGTGGACGTACGAATTCCTAGGAAAGTCGTACAGTTCGTCTCGCGTCGACGTATCTTCGTCGTTCTTGTTCGTGGTCACGGTCGCGGTCGTCCACGTCGTAGTCGTTTCTCCTGTAACCGTAGCTCGTTCGACGACAGCCGTTCGAGGTTTGTCGTCCGAATGTAGGAAACTGAAGCTGATCTTCGGCACTCCGTCATCGTCGGTTTTTACCGACGTGACCGCGGTCAATTCCACTGTGTTTCTGTGTCGGTTCTCTCCCTCCTTCTCGTCCCCGCGTTTCTCCGGCCCTTTGTTATCCCGAGTATCGGTTGTCGACTCCTCGTTCGTAGTCGCGACGCTCGTTCTTTCCTCGATCGGCTCGACGCGGTCCAACTTGGACGCATCTGGCAATTCTTGGCAACAATGTATTATTACGGGCGCGGGAATATCGTACCATACCGTCGTGGAATTTCCATTTACGCCGTTACCGTTGTCGTTGCCATTACCATTACCGTTCAACAATGTTAACTTTCTGACTGACTTTAAAGTAGCCCATGCGTGTCTCGCTTCTTCCATTTTTCTCTCGCGCCATCCACCATCCGAACCAATTACCAACGTACGCTTTTACCAATCGTCCAATTCCTTTTCCAGCGAATCGTACAGTTTCACGGTATCCAGCATTCTTCGCATATCGTAAAATCATAACGAAGTCGAGCAACGCAACGTTTTAATTTTAACCATCGCTACGTAGATACTAGCATCAGTTTTGGATGGCTCCCTTACGTCGATCGCCACATGCGAATTTCTACGAGTACGCCTTCGTTTTCGTTTATTCGTGCAATTTCGTTTTGCTAACAGACATGCACACAGTCTGACGATCACTGTTCGACGTATACGCGAACGAGTTGCAAAAGGACGCTTCTTGAGAAAAATCTCTCGTCGATCGATATCGTAATCGCTTTATCGCGATAAACTTTCAACGACGTCACCGTACGAGTTCGAAACGCCTTGCCGATTAGCAAATACAGGTACCTCGTACGATCTCATTTTTCCACGAGGTTCGCTCGAACTCGGTCTACGGTACCGAACAGAATGCTAAGTTCCGTTTGTCGTAAGTATCGTGCTCGCCGTCTGTCAAGTCGAAAGCCTGTCGATCGACGAAAAAATTCGACATAGTTTGGCGCTCGTTCGAGTTTAAACGCGTACACGAGTCGTTCGGTTTCGAGCGCGTTTCGGAAACGTGCTGCTGCGGCCGCTCCTTTCGGTCGCGTTACGTAAACGGTTCATCGGTACTTCTCGCTCAACTTTGTCTCGTAATTCTTCGATAATCGTTCTTCCAACCGCTGCTCTTCCTCGGATCGACCTTCACCGATCGACCAATCTGTACGACTTGTCTCGAACAGTAGGAACGGCACGATGACGCCTCGTACAACCAACCACACACCTGATATCGCGCGTATCTTTGCGCGCAACTTCCAATGACATCGTTTACTAAATTTCCTCTTTACGTACATTCAGTTCCTTCCAAGTATTCGTTTCGCGTTCAACGTCTTTCAATGTTACCGATGCACGTACAAGCACGGACAGTTTCATTCCCATCGCACGATTCCACGACAACGTGACGAAGTAAGAGAGACCCGCGATATCAAAAAGGGAATATTCGTCGAAGGATCGACCGACTGACCGTGTCTCGCGGTTCGCGAGAGAATCGTGCGAATCGCCTGTCCAAGCGCAAACTCTCGGAACGTACGACGCGCGACGCGTCAACTACAGGTAAGGTGCGGCGCGACGCTCCGCGTTTATACTCACGTCGAATGGCAAACGAAAAGCCGTGATCGATTCAAGGTTAATTATTCGTTCGCGAGGAAGACGATCGTGTTGCGCAGCATTCGCCAAATAGAAACTTCCTCTCGCGATCGTGATGTTTGCGCGACGACGTCTCAGTCGTGACTGAATTCGCGCTGGAAGCCGTATTATACAACCGCGTCAAACAATTATATCCATATTATGTTGCGTACGCGCGTATTACACAACGGTGCAAACAGTGCACCGTACCGTACCGTATCGTAGTTCTACAAAAATAAGTCACGACCGTTTCGCGTGAAAATTTAATCTCGCGAACGGTACCATCGTGACGACGCGTTATTTACGTATATCTCGACGATGAAAAGCCAGTGTTTACCCAGTACCATTTCGAACAGTCTTTAACCCACAAAATGACGATTCGCAGATCGGTACGAGTTATCGTCGATCGGAGAAAAAGAGTGGCAGATCGAATGGTGTGTAGCACAAACGAGTAATACCTCGTCCGTGTGTGCGGTGGCTCGTGCAAACAAGCGAATCGTTATTTTTCTGTTTGACGCGTCCGCAGCCATTTCATCGAACGCGAAATGTTGGAATCACGATTTTCGAACGATCAACGCTTGGATGTTTCACACAGCGTACACGTTGCAAAGGTACGTCGATAACGCGACTTAACAGTTAACTGACAACACGAAAAAATTGCATATTTCCTGCAAGAGGAATGTCGCGATATCGGCTAACGCGAGCACTCGTAACGATAACTGGTACTACGATGACGAGACGAGAGAGGAAAACCGACGAGAAGAGAAGAGAGTAGCGGAGGACGGAAGAGACGAAGCGCGGTACGTCGCGGACACGATTGCACTAACGGCCGTTGTCGGAAACGTAATACGCAATACGCGTGGCAGCAGAACGTAATGCTCCGAAACGAACGCGAGCAAAAGTGGTAGAGGTTGTTTAAGCGGGTAATGCGAGTTTCTAGGCGGGAGGTTATTCTTTTTCCTCGTGACTTATATTTAGCTTGTTTCCGCGCGACACTCGCGCGTTACCGAAACATGGTGTGCACGTGCGGCCGACTCGCTCGACGACAACTGTCGCAGCTCGCCGACTATGTTTCCCCTGTATCGCGAAACGACGATCCTACCTTTCCGCTATAAGATGCAATCGTTAATATCGGTCCACCGAAAAATCTTCTGTAAAACGCCGCTTCGTTTCTCGTCGCGTACAATTGCTTCGAAGATGCAACTGTCTCCAGCAACGATACTTCTAACCGGCTCTTAAATTCTACTTTTCAGATCTTTAACCTGCCTTTCTCGCGTCTTACCTTGTACGATTTTTTATCTTTTGCCTTTTCGAACGAAACGCGTATTCTCGAAGCTTATTGATTTTCAATACACGTTTGTTTCTCGTGTCAGATAGTTGTACGCCTGGAGTAAAGTCGAACGGGCGGAAAGCGATACTTGCCAATGATTTCCTAGACATTTTCAACGCAACCGATGGAGCGCGCATCGTCGACGTATTATGGTAACGCTCGGTAATTAAAGTAAAACCCGAGAACCTACATACATCGAAGGGAAACCTTGCCGTGAAGCTTGCTCGTCTCGTATTTCGAAAGAAAAGACAGAAGATGGAAAGGATATATGGTGCGATTTTTGAGAGAAGGGAGAAAAATCGATTTTACTTGGAGAAGAACGGAAATCGAGGATCGATCGGACGACGAACGAGACTGTCTCGTTGCACGAAATACGTTTTAAACTGTTTGTATCGAAACGATACTCTTGGTCCTTTACCGATCGAAAAAGAGCGAAATAGAGGACGCGAGGACGCGATGGACGGAAGTATGAAAGCGCGTAGATAGTTTGTCATCCGGTTGTCATCGACGGCCTGTTACTTCGTTGACCCACTGGCCGTTATAGAAAATATACGTTATATATTATAGCAGTTGATCGATGATGCATCGTTCTCCCGAAATCTCTGATTTCCTAACGTTCTTTTTAAGGTATCGTCGTCAATGATACTCGTATCTTTTTCTCGACTTTATTATCGTTATCGTAACTTTAGTGACCACGAAACACTTTATCGCGTATCTACGGAAATATTCGTTCCATTAATTTCAAGTTAGGACGAAAAAATCTACGTGTATCGATAGTTGGCGAAAATCGTTGAACGTTTCATCGTTAGTTTTCATTCTGTTTTCGACGACGGTGTCGGACGATTGACAAGTAGAGGACCTGTGATAAACATATGTAAAGGGCCAGATAAGAATGATAAAAGTGTCCCTAAATCAAACTTAATTTGCGATACGTCGATCGAAAGAATTTCCTAGGAAATTGAAAGAAACGATGATCCGAAGAATGGGTTAATAAACATGACAGATAACTCTTATCGTAAAAATATAAACGTTGTCGTTATAATAACTTGGATAAACAATTGACGTTTTAAAACTCTGCTAATTTTTTTAAATAGATCTTTCACTCGGAAGATCTGAAAAAAATTCAACAATTTGAACAAAAGAAATCAATCATAAACTGTAAATCGTATTTAGGTCAATAACGAACCTAATAATAGGAGTAAGATAGATAATAGAGCTAAAACTTGGTTGAAACGATTTTCCTAGGAGATTTTCTCGATCGACGGTATCGCAAATTTAATTCGGTTTAGGAACCCTTTATCCCTCGTTTATCAAAAAAGCCTTGCTCCGAGAAAAAGGAAGAACTGGAAAGGAAAAGGAAGGATTAACGTCACTGATCGCGCGATTACGATGTGAATTCGAACACGTGTTTCGTATCCGGCAGATTCACCAAAAAATACGACTTACAAAAGCTGGTCGACCGTGCGAATCGACGACTACTTACGGCAAGATCGCGAAGGATCTTTGGATGAACACAGTTTGAAAACCACTGATATTTCGAAAACATTTCACGATTGATATTCGCTCTTTTCACTGCATCGTACTTCCAATTTATATAATTTCGGTATCGTTAAAAGCATATCGCGCATCGCGAGCTAGTATCCGATACCAATGTTGCGTCACCTACGGCACTTATTTCTTTTTCTTCCTCTTTTCTCTTCTGCTGATTCGGTATTTATACGTTTCGTTGCTCCCGATCGAATTCCGTCTAAATACTCTATTCGACGCGCTTTAAGGAGTTATCGCGAGAAACGCAAACGAGAACTGAGACGCGAGAGTAGACCGGGGTTCCTACGAAATCGTACTGATAATAATATAATGTACATTCATCGTGAAAGCACGCTTTTGCTTATCTGATGATCCATTGTGTTATCCAGTGTGACGTTTCTTTTTTTCCGCACGATATATCGTACTCTCGTTATTTAACTAGCATTCGATTTGTTCGTCGCTTTCGTTTGTACGACGAATTCAGGTAAACAGCTATCGGTCAGTGATCGATCGATGATCGATCATAGATACTTCGTAAACTTTGCAATTTGTCGCTGTGAATCAACGATAAAAACACCGTTGACGCGCTTATATTTAAAATAACGATTGCGTAAAATGAAACGTCGACGTCGTTATCGTTGCGGTAGCTACGTTCGATCGGACGGTGAATGAAAACAGAGTCTGAATATCACGAGAAAAGTCAAACGTTCCATCCAATTTCTCATCTTTCGTCAAACTCGATTTTCAACGATATCGTCGCATCCTTCCGTCGAGTCGGATACTACGTTACAGTTTGTCTGTACAATAAGAAAGAAAACGAGCCGAGTCGATGATGAAAAGCGATGTTTCAGGAAAATAATTCCTTCGAAAGGCATACGTAAGTACTTGTAGGTGAAATACACGAACTTGTTACGGGAAAACTGCCCGATACGTGGGAACTTTACTTTATTTTTTTGTTCTTCCATCAATTTCGTTGATTTCGATCAATTGATTGCGGAAAAAAGCAAAGAGAAGTACTGGTCTCGTCTAATCGTAGGTTACAAACGTCGAACGTATATCTAGTAGAAGCTGTACGTAATATTTTCCTATAGGTGTGTCACGGAATACCGTGACTCTGAATTCCTCGGCAACGAGTCTTCGCTTGTTTCTCGCTTCGTTCGCCACTTTATAAAAATCTTGCCTTTTACTTTCGATCGTAACCGGGGATGATTTCCCAGCTACAGAAAACAAAATGGACAAAGTTTTATGGCAAATAAAATTTCAAAAATACCGAGCTTCCTCGGACGGTTGTACGATTATATCGCTATAAGACGATACGAAGGAAACAAGACAAATCTGTTCTATGAAAATCTATATAAATCGCGTAACTTTGAAACATAATTCGTATTGATACGCGTTCCACGTAGGAATCGATACGAGTTCGCTGTACATATAGCGGTGTCTCGTAATGATATGGCGACGAGAATCAACCGGAAACGGCTCGTCAACCGGAACGAGGTTCTTTCACGAGCCACTCGAGTTGCGGACAACGTAACAACGTAAAAGCGCGCCTCGAATAAATTCAATTTTGAAATTATAAAAATATGACCGTCGAAAACACGGAACTGATTCTTGTAAAGATCCTCTTTGCTTCAAATTAGTAGCGATAAAAATGCAGCAAAGCTGGAGTTTATTAGCATCGGGTATTCCGTCGTTTCGTGAAAACGTAGACGTAAAAAAAAAACAAAAGAAAAAATAAAAGAACGAAAAAAAAAAATAGAAGGGATGGTAGATAGATAAAGGAGCCAAGAGAGGAATCCGTTCGATTTTCGCTCACTCTTACACCGTTGCCGTACATCGTAGGTAGGTACAAGATAGAATAGTCGGGAATAGTGACCATTTCGTTGCATGAATCGTACGGTTGTCCGGCATAATAAGATGCATGTCTGTGACGTAAGACTTTCACCCCTGAGGGCCCTTCTGGCATCCGAATCATACACGCCGCCACCTACCTCTTTTGAAACTCAGTCAAATACGCTATGTATATACTACTATGCACCGAAGAACCTACCGCTAGTCGGCGAGTTCTATCCCTCCCTTCTCCTCCTCGTTCTTTCCTTCTTTTGCTCCTTCTTCCTCGTGCGAACACGCGTAAGTACCTGTTTCTTCTTTTTCATTCTCTGCAAATCTACCCTCTCTCTTGTATTCGATCGATAATTACGTAACGGAATATAAAAGTTTATACCCACGATCTCCTGCCGATGTAATAACGTCGAAGCCAACGAATGGGTCAGATTTACACGTGCATCTCGAAATATCGCTTTCTCTGTTCTTTGAAAGAACATTCGAAATTGACTCATATCCGTGATTATTCACCGTCGTATCTAACGCGTTACACGTACAACAGCTTAATCGTTGAAGGTAAAGCAAAGATTTACCTTTGGCGTAACTATAGATTTCAAAACAACGAATTCATCTCTAAATGATTGTCGTTTCTGCGATAAAACAAACAGAAATATTTTTCTTTCAATCGTATCGGCTAATCGTGATAAGGTTTATAAAATCAAGGATAAGAATAACTGGAACGACAACGGTTTAACACCCACTTGCTAATTAAACTTCAATGTCACTCGTTAATCGAGTTTAATTCGTCTCGCTAATTCGGCCATTGAAATATATTCAGCGAAATATATCGTTCTAATTGATTGGTTTATTCGCACGCGAAGTATCAATTTTTTTCGTTAAACACGTTGATTTGAAACAACGAGATTATTATTTATGGTGAAATTACTACAAACTTTAAAATTCATGTTCCAATTTATTCGGTTTATTTTTATATAAGATAGCGTTGACCAAACACTTGGATGATATCGCTAGTTCGGATAAATCGAGCGTCTTTAATGTTGAACAAAGATCGACCTCGCTTTACACGTGAATATTCGTTCAAAGGGAGGACAGAGTAAAGGTAAAGAGACGAATTAACGAAACGCTATTTTGCTATTTCGTATCATATTCAATAATCATATTCAATAAAAATATCACAGTTGCAGGATAACTACGGTCATGGATAATTATTGCACGATGAAATAATAACGTGTCATCGTTATATAGTGATTTTACGCGAACCACCCGCGCACATTTATCTTCCTTTCTCTTCCTCCATGCATCTCCTTCCTTGCAGAGCAGGCAAATATCGCAAGTAATTAATAATTGTAACAGATATTGATACGGTATCGATGATAGATATTCATGTATAATATGAGGATTCGGAAAACGATCGATCTTTCTTAAGATTCGAGGCCCGTATCTAAGAAACAGATTCCGAGTAAATTCACGATTAGTAACGACAGCTTGAGATTATCGGTTCGCTTGTATTTCTTGTTAAATATTTCAAATGTTCAAATATTGTAAATGTAAAGTTAACGATGCACGACGATACAAGCAGACGAGAAAGCGTATGAAGCGAGTAAACAATTTATGTGTACATAGAGAAATTTTTACGAAACTGGGTCGAACTTCCTATAATTAATGAAGTATAAAGGCATATAATTTGGAGACGCAAACTATCTGAAATATCATCTACGATCTACAAGATAGATATGATTACGTGCATACGTAGAAGACGAAGAAGATTGCCACTTACCGCGTACTTATCTTTGTAAAAAAGCGAACTGGTCGACATGGCGTTAATCCCGAAGCAACAAGTTGCATGAACCGCGAAAAGTCACGGTTTCATCGTCGATCTCCGTTATTTCTGTTGCAACTTCTCCAGGTATCCATTGAAAGTAATGCACACGCGCGCACGCGCGCGCGTCAATTAATCCTTTTTACGGATTAACAAAAAACGATCTCGAAGCTGATCAGAACGATAATCAAAAGTAGCGAGTTGCCCGCAGAAACCACAACAGCGACAGCGTATCGGAAATGCGAAAGTACGTTTACGCGGAAATAGCCACCTGTACGACTGACAAACAGGACGAGTCAGAGCTGCGAAAGAAAGACTGATACACCGTGTGTATGTCCTGTTAGTTTATGGCCACGGTTACGGCAAGAAAGGTAGTATCTTTCCCTCCTCCTCTGCCGCGCTGACCTACAATCTAACGCAAAGGCTCTCTCTTTTCGTTTTCTTTTCCTTCCCTCTTTCATCCTACATCTCGCTCTCTCTCTTTCTCTCTCGTCCCCTCCCGCCATATCTCTCGCTCTTTCTCTCTTCCTCTCGCTCACTCCCCCTCCCTCTCTCTCGCACACACGCTCAGCCACATCTGTCTCGAATTTTTATGCTACCATTGCATTAATTATTTTACTTTTTTCTTCTATCCGAAAAACGATTTCTCCCAAGTAATAAAAGTATATCGCAGACCAATGTTTAAAATTGAAAATCCGTTCATTATCATGAAACTACATATTTATTCATAATCTTTCAATACGTAAAAGGGATCTACGATATATAATCTTTTTTATACGATAAATGAAAAAATAAGATAACGTTAATTTTCTATTCTACAGCGTCTTATTTTTGCATTTGTAAAAACATTTTGAAAAATTAGTTTTAATATTGACTCATTGAAGGACAACAAGAATCGGATAACCATTTATTTTAACGTCTCGAAATATAAATGAGAAATGAAGTAAGTTAAAAATGTTTTTACTTCGTTAATCTTGGCAAATAATCCCACTATACCTCGTAATAGAGTGAAATTTATTTACAATATCAGAAATTATATATTACGTTTCAAGATTACCAGTCTTAGATTGGTAAATAGAGATTTTTCAAATTTCGATTCCGGAAACAAGAGAATTCGACATCGACAAAAGCAACCAATCGCCATTTTGTTTGATCGATAGTTGAATCTCGAAACACTCTCGAATCACGGATCTACGGCGCGATACGTATGTGCTCTATGTTTGTTTGCTTCTTACGGAACGAAGCTCTTGAAATATGACTCAAGAAGGACAGTAAGTACATAAAAATTCACATAAAATGTTCTTTGATTGTGTTTCTCAATCCTGAAATTTCTTCTCATTGTTATTATCATGAAAAGAGCAAGAGATATTCGAGAAAACAACTCGAATACCGCCCCGTGGCTTTCGAAACACCGCCATGTTATAAAGACGGCTTTATTGATTCTCGAAATTTCTGGAAAAGAATCGCAAGAAACTATCTTACATCCCTATTTTCTTGTTTTACAATGCACTGTTTATAAATTCTTAATAATAACCATTCCGTTGATAATGAATCTTCCACCCTTTCGTTTTTTTTCTTTTTTTTTTCAGATAATCGAATTGCAATGCTCAGGTTTTTAATAGCTTGCATTTCTACGTAACTATGGATATATCTGAGACGCGAAAAATATATTGCGATATTTTATATGCTTTTACCAAAATGCATTTCTTGATGTTATATTATTTTTATTCTCCTCGATCGTTTTACAATAATATAACGTTTTATCCACAATGACTAGCGACTTTTGCCAGAAACCATAGAACTTTACTCCTAACCTTTACCTACGTTTTATAATTACAATGCTATTTTCCGTACTTTAATATTGCTTCACTTCCTGCATTCCGTTAAATATTGCATTTCATTTCTTGCATTTGAATAAATTTTTCATTAAAAGTTATCCATGAATGCTTATATACGAAATAATATTAATTATACAAATTTGTCATGCGTGTGTACGTTTCAAGCATAACGTGCATGTCGTACACGTATTTTATACAAAACTGCTCTGTATAGATATAAACAAATGCATGATATAAAGAATTTTTTTTTTTATCAATTGACTCTTTTTTATTCAATGTTTTTTAATTTATATTTTATAATTTATTATTTATAATTTAGTTTCTTGTACATTATTTAAAATTGTTAATTGTTTAACAATTTTTCAGATTGCCTCCCCCACCTGTTATGTGGGCTCAGAGAAAAGAAATTTTATTTGTTACTATCTGTCTAGAAGATTGCAAAGATCCTACAATTAACATCGAACCACAAATGATATATTTTAAAGGAGTAGGTGGAACTGAACAAAAAATGCATGAAGTAACGATTAACCTATATGGAGAAGTTATTCCAAACAGAACTAATCAAAACCTAAGAGGAAGGACTTTAGAGTTAGTTCTTGTTAAAAAAGAAGAAGGTCCATATTGGCCAAGATTAACAAAAGAAAAAACGAAAGCCCATTGGTTAAAAAGCGATTTTAATAAATGGAAGGATGAAGATGATAGTGACGATGAAGGTGGAATGGAAGGAAGTGGCAACGATTTGGAAGAAGTAAGAGATTATTGTGTTTAGAGTAATTTATTCGTTAATAGAAAAAGAAAAGGATATTACAATTACTGTACTGTTATTTATCTACAGTTTAATAATCTAAATTTCCACTATATTTGCAGATGATGCGACAGATGGGTGGTCTAGGAGGATCGGGAGATAGTAAACCGAGCTTCGATGATTTAGATGCTTTAGGAGATGAAGGTGATGGAATGGATAGCGATGACGACGATCTACCCGATCTGCTGGAATGAAGACATTATGACGCTACTTTAAAATTATCTTCATTAAAAAAGTAAAAAAATTCAAAAACAAATGGCGACCTAAAAATAGTGCACCACCAGGCAATATTTCAGTAGGCCGTGCTATTTGTATTTCCAATTAAATTTGCTAATGGCCCATGTTGCAATAGCAAACAAACAAATAAGGTGCACGAAAAACTGTCAACATAAATGAATACAGTGGTCAAGAGAAAAGAAACAGTAATATTCTTTTTAAAGATTCTCCAATCCTTCTTTAATTCGTAATTCATATATTAAGTTACGATTGACATCCTTTTTTTTTAATAATGATTACTTGTGTATAATATAACGGAGATAAAATAATGAAAATGACTTAAATTATTTGTGGAATTCTTTATTTCAGGAAATCCCGTTAAAAGAACTTGATACATACAGTGTATGTATATAAAAAAAGAATTTTTATCAACTAGTTAGTGCAAACAACTTTATTTTGTCTCTTTATAAGCTCGATATAATTTTGTTTACATTTTTTTGTTTAATTTTCAGAATTATACTTAATTTTTCATTATTCTTTAATAAGTACTATAACAATTACAAAATAAAATATCCGTGTTCTATACTATTTAAATATAAGGAAATCATAGAAAATAAAATTCTCCTTTCATTTATCCAACGATACTGGAAGCGCCGCGCAATGCTAAATATCCAGCAGTTATATCCATTGGTAGACTTCGGACTGTTGCAAATTCTTCTGCCGTTGCATAGTATAATTTAGTTTGTGGATCTGTATATCGTGCCTGTAAAATAAATGTAATTTATATATCAGTTTGTGCTTTAATGATTTAACCAATGATACAAACGTGGAAAGTTACTTACGGGTAACCCAGAAATATCAGAATATTTCTTTGCTGGCCTGAAGCTTGGCGGTGCATTAATAGAACTATCTGAAATTTCCCAGAGTGTTATAATATTTATTTAGAAAGTATCTAAAGTATGATTATCGAAATTACAGTTCAATTACAGATTATGAAATATATCGCAAGTAGATGTATCGCTAAACACATAAATTAATTTCTTTTAGTCCTTAAGTTATTCAAATTATTATACATATAAATTTTTTGAAAATATGTAACATTAAAATAGATTGGTAATAAATCGTACAATGCACTACTTCTACAGGCCATGGTAAAGTGCGTTCTTGAGCCAGCACTTGTTTTAATGAGCGCCAAGTCCGTTTCTTTCCAGTGGTACTAGTAGATCGAAATTTCTGTTGAAAAATTGGATTCTTGTAAACTGGTTGTGATTTCTTATTAAATTCCACTACTTCTTCATTTACCATTTTTTATTTCACTTAAAACACTTATAAACCTCCTACAAAAAATATATATTAATGAATATAAGTAATCATTGGCATTTACTCAAAATAATTACATAAGGCTGTATTATATATTACATCAATGAACAAATTTATATTAGAGATATATTCATAAATTTTCTTTATACATGATAATATCCAAAATCATTTCCCTCTTGGATTATATAAAACCAATATCCTTTCTACATCACATCCTAATATACCAGAAATTGTATGCATCATAGTTGTGTTTATATGTTTAACTAGAACCTTGGCCCATTGACTTAAAATAAGTACAGCTGCATAATAGTCCTTTGAACCTCTAAAGAAAAAGTTTCATCCATTGAAACATTTAAACTTATATATTATGTTCGTCTTTCATAAAATACCTCTGAAAATCAAAATGGTATTTATAACCATGTACGAGATATTTTTGAACAATAACTGGTAAATTATCTTCAATTAAAACAGCACCCTTATCACTTGGTTCAATTAAACATAGAATTGCATGATGACAAAGTACTTGATTATATTCTATCTGGTTCTTTGTATCATAATTATATTTTGAATTCTGAATAATAGATACAAGATTAAATTAAATACAAAGGCATATGAAATCAATTTAAAATAAAGAAAGATATATGCATAATATAACCTTTGCGATATGAAGAGTAACTTGTATGTTTCTTTTCATATATTCTACATCTTTTACATACAACCATAAAAATTGTTCAATCATTTCTATTTGCTTGTTTGTGATATTTATCATAATGTTTGGTAAACTGTGCCTAAGAAAAGATGTTTTCTTATCGTTATCTGTTACTAAAATGTTATCACTTCTGTGATCATTGGATATTGTTGTGTTATGATAAAGTAGTTTAAAATTTTCAAGAGCAGCCTTTTTAAATTTATATCTTTTATAATTAGAAAAATTTACATATTTTCGTTTGCATCCTGAAGAGGATAATAATTTGCCCTGTGACCCATTCAATTTATTTGCTAAATTTGTTCCTAGTTTCTTGTTATAAGTTACAATTTTGTTCCATGTTTTAATTTCTCTCTTTTTTATACTTCCATTATATTTCCATCTTAGTTTTATTTTCTGAAGAATCATTGTATTAATATTCTTCAAATGAGAGGTTAAAATTTGTGCATTATTTAAATAAGTGAGTTTATCAAAGAGATTAACATGCTTTTCCATGAAATATTTTATGTTTTCTTCACTAGAAAAATCCAAATCTTGCTGTATATTAATATCTTTTATTTCCTCTGCAGAATATAGTTGCTTTGCTATATAAGATTTATTCATATTTGATATATATGTAATCTTGTTAAACTTCTTGCAGGCATGAGATTCAATTCTTAAACCTAAATTCTGTATAAATGTGTGTATAAATTTATCCATATTGAATTTTAATATCTCAAACATGTTACAATATCTCTCAATTATGAATTATTTATAATAATAATTAAATGTTAATATATATAAATATTTTGAAACATTACGTATAATAAAATATTATAAAATTCTAATTTGTCTATATTATAGAAACATTGACAAAACATTATAAACAAACTTATGCAATTGTTTCCTTGTACAATTTCACAGTAATGCACAACATAATTACTTCCAATAATTTAATATTTTAGCAATTATTTATTTTTTTTCTTATATATTTATTTCTTATAAATTATATTGCTTATTTAAATTATAACAAGACATTAAAATGTGATTCAAAGCTTCTTGATAAAATGCTTAACACGTTTAATTTATTTCTTCGTGAGAATCTTGCTAAATTGTGTCAGAAAAGTATCTTAAATAAAAAACTCCTTAAATATAGTAAGTATACGATATATTTCATTTAATTATGATAAATAATCATGAAAAAAAAGATTGTTAATGTATCAGAGTAATTTAAAACTGTTTCATAACCTTACAATGGAATATTCTTAAATACTTTTATCTAATTCAACAACAGTCTCAAAGATTGTTTATAAATAATTAAATATTAATTTAGATTAGATTTTGTGTGCTGTGTATTACTGAAATTTAAAATTATTTCGAAATACATAATCTCTATTTATTACTCACCATCGATATATCGAAATGTTGCTCTGACCTGGTATACGAACTTAAAAATTTGAAGTTACTAAATACTAATAATAAGCATTGCGTAAAATATCATTATTATTTCTTAATTCCTAATGCTATAAATCTTAGTTTTATGATATTTCTAGATCTTATGTAGTACAATTTATTTATTACTTTCATAAATTCGAGTGATGAACATATTCACGATTTCACTGCATAAGATATTTTGAAATTTTTAATTACTTATAACATATCAATATTAAATATTTAATTACTTCTGTAAATTACAAATCTTGCAGTGCTTATATCATGCAATATTTTTAAAATCTGATTCCAATATCAGATTTAGTATAGAAAAATTTTAATGAAATTTAAATTAATAGTCTTGCCTACTTATAAAAGCTTGAGATTAAATGTAAAAGTATATTTGTTAAGGCAAAATTGAAAGATGTATAGAAATAACGGAAGTAATTTTATTTCTACGAATAAAATAATTCCTGTAAACTGTATTTTATTGAAGTATAGTCCGCGAAAGAGAGGGGAGTAAGAAATAAAGAATGGTGGGGGTTTCATAAAATCAGTTGGGAGGTACGTGAACGTGACTAGATTCACCTTCTGGTTTGTTGAAGGTCGAAAGTCGAGAGAGTATTTTCGAAATTTGTTTTAGATTCACAAGAAACTTGTAAATCCATTATTATTAATTATCTTCGTGTATCTGTACATTGTAATATCATGGGCCGAAAATTTTTTGTCGGTGGTAATTGGAAAATGAACGGTACCAAGAGTGAAATAGATGGTATCGTTGCCTTTTTAAAAAACGGTCCACTTGATTCAAATGTTGGTATGTTTGTTCTATCTCCTGCTTTAATATTTAATATTCTATATTCTCTAATTTTTAAATAACTCCTAAAAAACGATATATCTTATATAGTTGTCCATAAATTTTATTTTTAATAATATAATACTAATAATATTAATTTATATATTTTATTATAATTCTAACAATATAATTATATCAGAGATTGTTGTTGGCGTACCATCAATATACTTAACGTATGTTAAGAATATATTACCTAACAATGTTAGTATTGCTGGACAAAATACATACAAGGTTGCCAAAGGAGCATTTACAGGAGAAATAAGTCCTGTCATGCTTTTGGACAATGGAATCCCATGGGTAATTCTTGGTCACTCTGAGCGTAGAAATGTTTTTGGTGAAACAGATGAATTAGTAGCAGAAAAAGTAGCCCATGCTTTAGAAGCTGGATTAAAGGTAATATAAATTTTGATTATTTTAAGACTTAATACCTAGTAATATAATCTTAATATTAATAAATGCCAATATATTTGACTTAAAGGTGATAGCATGTATTGGAGAGAAATTGGAAGAGAGAGAAGCTGGTAAAACAGAGGAAGTAGTCTTTAGGCAAACTAAAGCTATTGCAGATAAAATCAAATCATGGGACAATGTAGTTCTTGCCTATGAACCAGTCTGGGCAATCGGAACAGGCAAAACAGCTACACCACAACAAGCTCAAGAAGTCCACGAAAAGTTGAGAGATTGGTTCTCTAAAAATGTCAATCAAACTGTAGCAGAGACTGTTAGAATTATCTATGGAGGTTCAGTAACAGCAGGAAATGCAAAAGACTTGGCAAAAGAGAAAGATATAGATGGATTTTTAGTTGGAGGGGCATCTTTAAAACCTGACTTTGTACAAATCGTCAATGCTAAGCAGTGAGATGAAATATTCATTATGCGAGAATGTTATTCATTTAATTAATATATACTCTAAGGATGTGTATATTATAAGAAGTACTGTAAAGGATTAACTTATATATTTTCTTGTTGTTTGTACAGAGAAAGATCTAAGTCATGTTGCTGTAATGAAGTGTTATTACTTTGCAATTAACAGTAAACTTTACACCTTATTTTATTGTTCTTAAAAAGCATATACTTCTCGTAAATATATAATCAATAGTAACTCAATAAATGTTGGAATAAAATGTAAGTTTGATTATTTATTTTGCAATAATTTTATCAATCCAGTTCGTCAATTAATCCTTTAACTATAACAGTTTCAGGCATAGATTTATTAACAACTTTTCTAAATCCTCCCAGTTTTGCTTTTGCACAAGCAATATCAGATAAGCATTTAAATGTTCTTGGTTCCCAAACAGCCAATGTTGATAAAGATTTACGATTTAATAAAATATTACATCTGTTTAATCCTTCCAATAGAATCTTTATATTACTATTATGTTCCATTGCTGCACAATTTATTCTGGTTTCCCAAAGCTGTAACAAAAAGGAACAATTATTTATATAACGTTTTAAAAGACAATTACTTTCTTATAAATTACCTCTTTCATATCTTCTTTTTTCAGCTCTCTTCCTATTGTAGATTTTAGTAATGCTCTGTGTACATTTCTAATGGCTATATTATAACAATTTCTTCTCCTTCCAATATAATGCTAAAAATAAAAATAATTAGAAATTTGTATCATAATTTTCTCTATTTTGTTTCGGATAAGTATACATATATATTTACCGCAGCGAGCTTAAATATTTGACGTTTTCGCCAGAATTCATCGGGACCTCGACATCTTACAAATAATTGCGCAGTTAAAAATACCATTTTCCTTCTAAATGTGAAGATATAATAAAAAATCAAATGTTTATTTGATATTTATATGATTCTGATTTATAAATACATAATACAAGCCACAATTCACATAACCTAGATAACCCGGCAAATCCATGAACTTACAAACGTAATAGATTTAAACATGATAATGAAAAATGAATGATGATGCAGTACATCAACACACCACCAGTAGCAGAGACGAGTATAAGCGCTATTCCTCTCTTGCATAAAGACGTCTCTGATGACATGTAGTAGAATTATATATGCTTGATGTTAACTGTATCAGAAATATATATATCATCCTCTTACAACGAAGTCAAAATTTTATAAATTTTATTCTTTGAGTAAATTTGTTTTATCTTTCTTTCAGTACATTAGTATTATACCGAAAAATAGCGTTTTCAAAAACATTCTGCTTTATAGTAGTAGCCTCTGTGTTCTTTTAAGCTCTAAACAAGCTTAGTGTATTGCCATTATTGTGTTGTTACTTCTGATTGTTAAACGTAAATTCAATCCTTTTAACATATAATTAGAAATACAAAAAGATATTCATACAATTCTTAATCGCAAACTAGAAATTTGCACATTTATCATTTTAGCATAAGGAAGATCAAAATTATCAAATAGTTGTGGCGAGAAACCTTTCTTAGTAACAAAAACTATAATCGATTGTCGATTTTTGTAATAACGAATCGATCATAGGAAAATCGATTCAAAAGATCGATCTTTTAATCGAAAGAATCGATTTCTCTGAAAAATAAAATCGGAATTGAACACTTTTAGTCCCCAACTAAATGGCTTGTGAAGTCAAGAAGTTGTGTGCGCGTATATTGTGTTAGGATATATTTTATCAAAAGTAATAAATAATAAATAAGATTGCAAAGTGAACTGTACCATTAAAACTTGTATAAATATTTTTAGCCACAATTTTTGTATTGTTTTAATGAAAAATTTTAATATGAGAAATAAAAAGAGGTAAACTAAAGATTGTCTTGAATGAAATTAAACCGTTTGCGGTCGTACATCAATTTCAGCGATTAAAATTTTACCATTCGTGGAAAAATTGGTTGTATGTTTACTCTCAGGAACTCTTTGTGTCTGGTTCATACGTACATGTGTACATACTTTTCGAAAATACATAAAATTCTTAATAAGATTTGTATAAGTTATCACGCGAAAGGTTACATTACTGGCGTTTGTTCAATGAAAATGAATTCCAACCAGCATAACAATCATATCGGGATTTGGTACGACCGTAAAGGGTTAAACTCAGTAATAAATGCATGTTTCTACATACTAAATATATAAGTTGTATTCCTTTTATTAATAATGTTAATAGCTTTTTATTTTTATTACAAAATGTATATTTGCTTGATTTTTTTCAGTGCAATAAAGATAACAGAAATGAACGAAGGAACAATGGATTTAGAAGATGTAGATATAAATGAAGTCATAAATTCTGAAGAAGAATACTCAGAAAATGAACGTGAATTACTTAGAAAAGTACGAGATAGACAGTCTTCGGAAAGTTACGATAGTGATTATGAAGTATATGGATTACACAACGCAAATGAACAGAACCAAGATGATACAGAAGATGAAGTCCAGACAGATTCCATGGAATCTGATATTGAAGGATTACAAGAAGATTCTACCTTACCAAATGAAAAAGCCTGGGGAAAAAAGAAAAAAGCTTATTACTCTACTGATTTTGTGGATCCTGATTATACTAGTATCAGCCAAAAAGATTTAGTTCAAGCAGAAATGGAAGAAGAAGAGGCCAGAAATATTCAGAAGAGATTGGCGGATCAATTGGATGACATTGATTTTGGACTAGATTTTATACAAACAAGAAATGATGATCAAAAGGCATATGAGAGTACAGAACAATTTATAAAGACAGATCTCAGTAAACTTAGCAAAAGACAAAAGCAAATAATGATGCAGAAGGAAAGTCCTGAATTTATAGTTCTTGTAAATGATTTTAAAGGTATGATATATATTCAATAAAGTTTATTAAATATATTTCAAAAGGGAAAACTAAAAAATTAAATATTTTTAATATGCATTTTATGATTTAGATCACATGGCAGAAGCAAGAGATTCACTGGCACCATTTCTAAAGTTAATTAAAGATGGTATTCTTCCTAATTGCCCCACAGTTTCTTTCATAAAGACAAAGTACCATCTTTTATTAAATTATTGTATCAATATCTCTTTCTATTTAATGCTGAAGGCAAAAAGATTGCCTGTTAATTCTCATCCAATTATAAAACGTCTAGCACAATATCGTCAGTTATTAAATCAATTGGAATCTGCACAAGGAAATTTAATACAAGAAATACAGGAAATGTTAAGAGCAGAGAGAGAAGGGAAAGTATTGTATAATATATTAAATGGCAATAAAATAAACATCAATAAACAAAAGACATATCGTTTCAAAGAAAAAGCAAATTGTGTAAAAAGATCTACAAATGAAATCATAAATGCGGATTCTTTAGAATCTGAATTGAAGACAGAAAATGTAAATGAAGAAAAGGTTTCGTATAATAGTAAAGAGAAGATGGAAAGTACCGACATGTCAGACCTTGTAGTTGAAGATCAAGGAAAAAGAGCAATTACATATCAAATAGCAAAAAATAAAGGTTTAACGCCATATCGTAAAAAAGAACAACGCAATCCCAGAGTAAAACATAGAAATAAATATCGTAAAGCTAAAATTCGTAGGAAAGGAGCGGTATGTATTTATTTATTTTAAATGATGAATATGTTGTAATACAATAACAATTTTTTTATTTTTCAGATAAGAGAAGTAAGAAAAGAAATTACTCGTTACGCTGGAGAGATATCGGGTATTAAAGCTAGTGTAAAGAAAAGTATCAAATTGAAATAAAAGATTGGGCTATATTAAAATTGTACTTTGTTTCAAAACTCGTAGAATTGTCTTTTTATTTCCTATTAAAATATATATTTCTATTTATGTATATAAAATATGAATACAAACTTTTGCTTATTACATATCAATGGATTCTATGACTTTTTTCTCTTGTCATTATTACATTAGTACCAAGATTGAAAGAAAATATAAGAATGAGCAATATTTAAACAAATAGTAATACATAAACACAACAAATGCTTTATTTTTTTCCTTTTATATGTGCAAAATCATGGCATATATAATAGTAGATACATAAGGGAATATCATTATGTATGCTACAATGATAAACATGAAATTAACTTACATTTCACTGTTTCATTGCTTGTGTATTTCTTATGAAATAGTTTGTAGTACTTAAAAAAATTGCAAACATAAATTTAATGGAACCTTAAACTTCTAATTTTGCCAGTATATCCGACTCACGGAATAAATGAAATTCTTTATTATCTTCAAGTTCTACCTTAGTTCCACCATATTCTGGCAATAATACAACATCACCAACTTTGATACTTAAAGGGATGTGTTCTCCTTTCTGAAAATGAATATTGTTCTTTTTTTATTTTTATATTTGCTGCTTAAATATATTATTGTAAATATTAAATACTTTTTACATACATCATTTCTTTGTCCCGGTCCAATTGCCACAACAGTTCCTTGTAAGACTTTTGCTTGAGCTTTTTCTGGTAAAACGATGCCACCTTTTGTTTTTGTTACAGCCTCGGCTCTTTGTATAAGAACTCTATCAAATAGAGGTATAAGTCTCTTAATGGCATTAGCTGCAGCCTATTATGAAAATATTAATATAGAACATATATAAGGAGATTTATAATATTTAAATTTTGTTTTACAATATATATTTAAAATCAATTACTTTAAGATCGTGCATGGCGTAATTTTACGAAATTTTTCGTACTGTATAAAATTCAACGTTTAGGTTACTATTCGTCTACTTATTTTCTTGCAAATGATAAAATTAATAGCAGAAATGCAATTATGTAAAAATACACTAAGTAACTCTCTATCTACGAATAATTTCACTAAAAAATTTGCGACATTAAATCATAAGCACACGATGGAAATTATCATCATACGTATATATTTTTGTTTTATTAACTGTTTTGTAGTCACTTGTTTTTCTATCTCTAATAAATAAATAAGAAAAAAAGAGGACATTCACTACACCGGCCATGCGATAGGATTTATAGAATCGAATATCATTGAAATTACTATACTAAACAAGAAAACATCGAACAGTCTAAGTAAATTATACATGATTTCAAATACATTCATTACATTTTTTAAATTAAAGAATAACTTAACAGGAAATATATAATTTCAATCACTATTTTGAAGGTTAACCTTAGAAATTTTTGAAACATATGAAAATGTTGAATTAATGAAGAAAATTACAACACAACATATAATTTAAGATAAGATTTATGTTTTCCTTACCATTGTTTGTAAAATTACAAATTTCTACGATAAACAGAGATCGTACACTCGCTGTTCAACCACGTTGTACTGCCTATGTGCAGTAGCCGGACAATCCTCTACACTTTTCTCGAAGATTCCCAATTCCCCTCTATACTTCTTTGCCCCACCACGTGTTTATTGATTTCGTCTTGGAGTAAGAACCCAGTATACACGTTACGTAACAACTAGACATTACACGAAATATAAAATCTGACACAAGATGGCGCTAGAATATAATTGAACACATATAGCGTTGTAACTTACATAGATACATACTTACATTGTGTAGAAGCTATACAAACAAAAGTTAACAAAAAGTTATTATGATAAAGTATAAAAAATAAATTATTATTGAGAAACGAATTCTGAACTTTTATTTGTATGTTAATTATGATCGAATAAATGATATTGGTAACAAACATATAAGGTCATTGATAAATAAATAAAATTGATATCGATGTAAATACTACGTAAATTTTAAAATATATGTTTTTATAATGGCTAATATGCTTTTTATATGGATTAATGCTAATATACTATTAAAAACTTTTTAAACATCCTTTTTCTTACACAATAAGCTTCAATTATTCAACAAATTACAATACTTAGAAAAATATCTTAATTATTTAATATAATTTGAAATAAAATGAAATAAAATTGATATGTGTATTTCGTTTTATTATATTTGAAACTATTTTGAAGTTGTTTATACTTGATTTGGATATAGAGAATTGTATAGAAAAGAGTACGGAATAAATTGCCGACGAATCGACGAATATGATTGGTGATTACTGAACGATTGCATCATATGTGTTCTCGTACATTCTAGAAGCTATAACTCATACTAAGAATGAAATTTGTTGATATGATTAAAGAATTAAACGTTGTTAAATGAAAATGTAGGAATAATTTCTAGATTTTTGTTTCTTACTTATACTTCATATCGATTAAATTTATTGGAAATTTTAAATATTTCATAATCGAATACAAGAAGGTTAAGTTAGAATAAAACGATAAGGGAGGGGAAGGGAACATTACCCATGTGATAGCGTAAGCTGAAAGCTCTCTTACACATTTCATTCTACTGGCGAGACAACGTGCAGTCACGCTGTGCCGATTTTCAATTACTTTTGAAATTACAATCTCTAATCAACGGCTTTTTCTCATTCACTAGTTAAAGGTAAATACTTTTTTCGTAAATTTCATTTCCTTCTTCTTGCACATAAATATATATTGATTGTTTAAAAGTATTAACCGGTTAATCTTAAACCAATTCAGTTTGCTTATATCTATTATACATTTTATATTTTTTATTATTATAGAGCAATATATTCTGTTCTTACTATGATTTCTTTGTATTTGTCATTTTAATAAATTGAAATATTAAAAGTTTTAAGAAACGTTTTTACAGTTTTAAAAGTCGTAGTCAAAGATGCAGAATAAAAAGCAAGGGAACATAAATACCATGAATAATGTTTTTTACAGTTGCTCTCGGTTTTTCAAAATTATTTATATTTTTTTTTATTCTTTGGTGTAATAATTTTCAATTATTTCTTTTACTCGGATAAGCCGGTCGAATTGATTTGTATGTCATATTGGATTATAAATCAAAATAATGTCGAAAAAATACAGAAAGTAAAAAAGCAATGTTTCATATGATGCAAAATTTGTTATAGAAAGTTTTGGAAGTTATTTAAAATAATCTGTATTATACTGTGGTTTCTCGGCGACCACGCGGCAGTTTACATAACCACGTTTACGTTAAAAGTCGATTAATTTTCCCCTTTAAAAATTTATTAATGTTAAAGAAAACAGATTCTTCTCTTTATTATGGAGATAAAATTATAAAATTTAATGTCAAAAACTAATTTTATACAAAATGTCACGTTTATAAAATGTTCGATGCATATATTTCAAAAAGTTTTTATTCAGGAATATTGTGTGATATTGTGTGTAACAGTTCTTTTTTAATTATTTTAGATGCACAGATTACCAACTGTATTGCGTGGTGCAGCACTACGTCAATTACAAGCTCGTTCATATGCTAAAGATGTACGTTTTGGGGCTGAAGTTAGAGCACTCATGTTGCAAGGTGTTGATATTTTAGCAGATGCAGTTGCAGTAACAATGGGTCCAAAAGGACGTAATGTCATCTTAGAACAAAGTTGGGGTAGTCCAAAAATTACTAAAGATGGTGTCACAGTTGCTAAGGGAGTTGAGTTAAAAGATAAATTTCAAAATATTGGAGCAAAGTTAGTACAAGATGTAGCAAATAATACAAACGAAGAGGCAGGTGATGGTACGACTACAGCTACAGTTCTAGCAAGAGCCATTGCTAAAGAAGGATTTGAAAAAATTAGTAAAGGTGCTAATCCTGTAGAAATAAGAAGAGGTAGGTAAAAATAAAAATAAAATATAATATAAATATAAATTTCTGTTATAAAATTGAATTTATTAAATAATGCTACTAGAAGATTTTCTTATTGCTATTATGAAATAGTAGAAAGGCATTTACAATAAAATAATGAACATATTGCAGGTGTAATGTTAGCAGTTGATAAGGTCAAGGACGAGTTAAAAACCTTAAGTAAGCCAGTAACAACTCCAGAGGAAATTGCACAAGTAGCAACTATTTCAGCCAATGGGGATAAGGCAATTGGTAATCTTATTTCGGATGCTATGAAAAAAGTTGGAAAAGAAGGTGTAATCACCGTAAAAGATGGTAAAACGCTACACGACGAACTGGAAGTTATAGAAGGAATGAAATTTGACAGGGGATATATATCTCCATACTTCATAAATTCTAGTAAAGGAGCAAAAGTTGAATTCCAAGATGCACTATTGCTTTTCAGTGAGAAAAAGATATCGTCTGTGCAGTCTATAATTCCAGCATTGGAATTAGCGAATTCCCAACGAAAACCGCTTGTCATTATAGCAGAAGACATTGATGGTGAAGCGCTGTCAACGCTTGTGGTCAATAGATTGAAAATTGGTTTGCAGGTGGCTGCAGTTAAAGCCCCTGGTTTTGGAGACAATAGAAAAGCAACACTTCAAGATATGGCGATTTTGACTGGAGGGATTGTATTTGGCGATGATGCAAATCTCGTTAAATTAGAAAATGTGCAGTTATGTGATTTAGGCGAAGTAGGAGAAGTTATAATTACAAAAGATGATACACTCATCCTGAAGGGCAAAGGGAAAAAAGTTGATATAGATCATAGAGCAGATGTAATTAGAGATCAAATTGCAAATACAACTTCTGATTATGAAAAGGAAAAACTGCAAGAACGTTTGGCAAGGTTAGCATCTGGAGTTGCAGTTCTAAGAGTTGGTGGAAGTAGCGAAGTTGAAGTTAATGAGAAAAAGGATCGTGTTCATGATGCTCTTAATGCTACTAGAGCAGCTGTTGAAGAAGGGATTGTTCCTGGAGGTAATTAGACATTGTTCTTCCAGTTTCTGCATTAAAGTTTTACATAAACGTGCAATGTACAAAATATAAGAACTTGGTGGCAGAACACAAAAAACTTATGTGTAAAAAAAATGTATTCATCATAGATATTGAGAGGAAAAAAGTATTTTCTTCTACATATTAAATCTCCATAATAATTATTTTCAATATATTCAATTTACAGGTGGTACAGCTCTTCTAAGATGTATTCCAGCTCTCAAAAATTTGAAAGCATCAAATAACGACCAAGAAACAGGAATAAAGATAGTGGCAAATGCATTGCGTATGCCGTGTTTACAAATTGCTCAGAATGCAGGCGTAGACGCTAGTTTAGTAGTAGCGAAAGTTAGTGACAGCAATCTTGGTTACGATGCTTTGAATGATGAGTATGTTGATATGATCGAGAAAGGTATTATCGATCCAACAAAGGTAGTGCGTACAGCACTTACTGATGCCGCGGGTGTTGCATCACTACTTACAACTGCAGAAGCAGTGGTTACTGAATTGCCTAAAGAAGAACCTCAGATGCCAATGGGCGGTGGTGGTATGGGTGGAATGGGTGGTATGGGTGGTATGGGAGGTATGGGAATGTAATTGAATAAAATCCCATACAAAGACTGAATTTTACATTGCAATTCAATCGCAATATCAATCAATTTACTATAAATTGCTATTAGAATTGCAAACATATAAATACAGTTTTCCGATTGAGTAACCAAGAAGCTAAATATTTAGGATACTTTACCATACTGTAATGTTTAAAGTAAATAAGGAGAAAGAAAGTTTTTCATGTACCGTTGTGATATTTGTTCTCGAACCATTCGTTTTTGTTTTATATTTTTAAACATTATTGTTCTGCTGAATATATGCCATAAAAAAATTCACACTTTATTGAAAAAAGTGCATATCCATATTAACAGTTTGTTAATTTCTTGTTATAAAAAATGTAACAAATGTGCAAGCAAATTATACTATTACGTCTAAAAATAAAATTTAATAAGTCAAAGTTAATAGTTAGTGTCAATAAAATTTAAAAAGTTTCAAATCAGTGGTTCACAAGAATATATTTAAAAACTGAATTAATATGTTCAAATAATCTTGTCTTTATAGGAACCTGTTCGTTTATTTCTGCGTTAAAATTACTACAAAAGTGATTTTATTCTTTTGCTTAATTGACAAAAAGTTATTAAAAGACCGATAAGTATTTATAAATTATGAAATTCAGGATGCGAGAAATATCCTTTGATGCATTTTTATATGATTTTTCATCTATATGAATGAATAAGTAATAATGCAAATGTACAAACATGTGTATTGCGATAAGTTAAAAAACTTACTTGTTTCATACCTTTTTTTAAATGTTGCAATTTATTTTCATTTTTTAATCTTAATAAATGTATGTTTGAAATACGTACTATGGATGTTCTCTAAAAAAAAAAAAGTCCCACCTATTGAGAAACTTTTATTATACTTCCATTAACAAATTTAAAGAATTAATGAGTTCTATAGAAAAGAAATGTTTACATTGAAAAAATAAAGTGTAAATAATATAGAAATTCTGTTACAATAAAAAATGATTGAATGTTTCATACAGTTTCGTCCAAATGCATTAAAGCACACCGTATTTTAATATTACGTCACGTATGGATGTCCTTGTAAATGAATTTGAGACGAATTGTATTACAATAATGACCATTTTGTTTAATTACTTTGTCACAGTATTACATGGAAAATTGTACATTTTACGTACTTTTAACATCTATATCTATACCATTGTCGAAGGAATTGTGTTAAAATATTTTTCTTTTATGTTTCATTTATAAGAAAGTTCTCATAATGTGTAAAATATGTCGGTAAAGTCTTCGTACAACATTCACAATTTGTTTGTTTCAATATCAGTTATGATAAATAACTAATAGTTTATAATTATTAACCAATGATTAACTGATTTTAGCTTATATTATTTGTACTTATACAAATCGTGATAATGTGATCACAATATCGTTGTAACATTGCCGTAATACATATAACCAAAGATCGATTAGTAGATCATATGTGGTCAAATTAAAATTTAAATGTGGAAGCAATGAATAGTTTTTCTTTTATATAAAAACTCAAACTTAATTTTAACTAAGTTACATGCAGTACAAAGTTAAGGACATGATATTTCCCTGCGCCAAATAGTTATTTGTTGTATAACATATAAAAATATTTTTTTATTTTTATATTGTTCAAACTCTGTGTATATTCCTAATCCAATCGCCATATTTTAACTCGATATTAAAGAATACTATACAATCATTGTAAAAAAAGGTAAACATATAATATTTGTTGGTAATATGTGCTATTGGAAAAGAAATACAAAGAATTCATGTTGAGAATACAAATGTCTATTCTTTTAGGAGGTATTACAATATATCTATGCGTATTTGATAAAAAGCATAATTGTATCTCTTACATATTAATCTAGGCTCCTATTTTTTCTATTTCATCTGCATCTTCTGCATCAAGGTAATGTATTTTTCTTCCAAAATGTTCTTCTATATCCTTACATATCTGCATTGCATGAGACGAATCTATTAGATTAATAGCAATTCCAGATTTACCAAAACGTCCAGCACGACCAATTCTATGCAAATATGTTTCACAATCTGCTTGTCGATTTTGATCCACTGGTAAATCAAAATTGACAACTATTGTTACTTGTTCAACGTCAATACCTGCAACATTTTTTGACTACTGAACTACTCAAATAAATTTATAATTAATTGGAAAGTTGTAAATATGTTTTCCATATTTATACTTTCATATTTTTAAAAGTACGTAATAAATATATAGAAAGAAATATAAAAAGCTTTGGACTTTAAAACTAGGACTGGAGTTACATGAATACCTCTGGCTAAAACATTAGTTGTGATAAGAACTTTTTCAAGACCAGCTCTAAAACGATCCAAAACTGAAATTCTCTGTTCAACTGTCAGTTCCCCAGATAAAACAGCTACTGCATGACCATCTTTTGTCATTTTTTCGGCTAACCAACCAGCTGTTTTTCTAGTCTATAGGTAAATGAAAAATACTATTTATAATTTTAAAACGGAAAAATCACTCATCAATACAATATAAAGATATCTTACATGACAAAAGATAATTGCCTGTCCTATTGTTATTACACCATATATATTGGTAATAGCTGCATATTTTCCATCCAGATCCTTGCATTTTACATAATATTGTTTAATATTATCTAAACTTTCCTCTTTTTTCAGTAACCTTATTATTAAAGGATTATTAACTATAATTTCTGCAAATTTCATCACTTCTGGCTCATAAGTTGCAGAGAAAAACATCATTTGACATGTGCGTGGAAGCTGCCTGTAAGCAATGTGTTTAAATGTAAAATTTAAATATAAATACAATATGCAGCTTGAAATATTATTTCTTTATGTTTTTATAAACTAAAATAATTACTTATGAATACGAATACACTGGTCTTGATGACCTTGTGTTGCTATCATTACATCTGCTTCATCTAAAACAAAAACTGATATTTTATTTAAATTAAAGAACTTAAATTTAACAGCCCAATCTAAAACTTTTCCTGGTGTTCCAATGATTATGTGTTCTGTAATCTTTGATCCACGACTTACTGAAATAACAAAAAAGAGAGATGTAAATTTTTGTTAAAAAAGATAATTTCTGTATGGTTGAAAATTATCTATAATATGTATTACTTTCTTCTCCTCTTACAGCATATTTTATTTTTATTTCATTACAGAATGCAGACATTTTCGCTGCTACTTCTCCTGTTTGTATGGCTAATTCATAAGTTGGTGATAAGCAAAGCACTTGAGGATAATTTTTGGTGGTATCGACCCTGCTTAGCATTGCTAATACAAATGCTGCTGTTTTACCTGTCCCAGATTGTGACTGAGCAATCATATTTTGTGGTCTATAAATAATCGATTAAACCTTATGATTATCATTTATTCTTTGCATTAAAAAATGAACGAAACTTGTTTATATTAAAAACAAACTTACGGATCAGCAAGTAAAGTAGGTAATGCAGTTTCTTGAATTTTTGATGGAGCATTAAATCCCATTGCATATACTCCTTTTAATAAAGCAGGTTTACTATAATATATATTATATTGTATAATCTTTTTAAAACAATATAAATGTAAAGAAATTAATAGCAAAAATACCAACAGATGAAGAGCTTCGAAAGATTTAACGCTATATAAAGGTGAAGATGGATCCTTTCTTTGAACTTCTATATCTTGTGTTGTTTCTACCAAACCTTTACGTATAATTTTTTGGAATAATGATTTTTCTGCGGCTGAGATTTGCTCATCCGAACCATCATCATTTTTGGAATCTGTATTTGCTGTATTTTCTTTAGGTTCTTTATCTATATTTAGATTGGACACCTGACACGTCATAAGAGTCACAAGTTATTATTTCGGTAAAAAAAGATAATAAAAATGTTTCGTTGTAAAAAGGGGTTAAAATTGTTATATTATTGTTAGATTTAACATGCTTTAATTGTTGAATATATATAATTTCAGTAATTAGAAATTAAGCAAGGGAGGTACAGAAAAAAGAAACTTTTTTGAATAGCAAATGTGTAATAAACAAACAATAGCGAGGTTAAGCCGGTGATACTCATATATGATAAAAATATTACCTTTGCTGATAGTTTCTCTTGTTCGTCTACGTATTTAGTCCATTCAAGTTCAGCCGATGCCATATTAACATTGATACATTCACAATGATTAAGAAAATAATTTAAGTTTTAATTAGAATGATAAAATAATACAATTACTCGTCGTGATTTCTAGCTAACGTAGCGTCACAGCACGGCATAAACAATAACTAAGGTATATATATTTTTTGTGAAGAATGAATTAAAAATGGCAAAAGTTAAGTGATATATTAATAAATATTGGAAAATTTAAATAGATGATAAATAATAAATGATAAATTTAATGAACAAAATTGGTTTTCATATACATATATATACATATATGTAGTGATTTGTGAATATACTTTGCTTGCTTACAAGGAATGTGATTTTTTCACTTTGTATACATATGGTACCCTCAGACTATCGATACATACATATATGTATATTGTCATTATTTCAAGGTTCTCAACTAAAGGGATCGATATGTCAATATTTATTGATAAATCACATTTTTGTTGAGAACCTTGAAATATTGACAATATTATTGATTGTCTGAGGGGACCCTAATATCAATTTAATTGTAATTGGTATTAATAATAATAAATTAATAAATTAATAATAATAAATATAATATATATGTATTTTCAAAACATATGTATATGTTTATAATTTTTTCTAAATTTATTGTTTATAAAAAATTAATGTTTCGTTTCAAATTTGAAAAATTCCGTATTTCGTACATTTTAACAAGTGTTAAAGAAACAGTTATATATTCTATTTATGATAATGTACTTTTTCCAATGTATTGAATAAATACTTTCGACTTAATTTTTTAAAAGTATTTATTATAGAGAAGTATGCCATATATTTTTTATATTATCACACTGTAAATTAGTATAATGATATTTGTAATAAAACATCTATCTACTAATTTACATAGTATAGATTATATCAAGCATGAAAAATATGATGGGTTCATTGATACTTTACAATGATTTTAACTGTCTGATATATGCATAATTTAAGCATGTCATTGATTAATATTGTAACACATTGTAACTGTAATCTATAATCTAATTTACTTTTCATTTTTATAACAAATATGCGTAAATATATGCATAAGCGTAACATCACTCTAAGATAACCTTCAACAAACACATTCATTGTAGTGGTTTGAATGGTTTTAATTTAAAATACTATACAACGTAGATGTAATGTATGTGTTTTATGTAATGATACATGTATATTCTTGCATTTAAAATTACAAATTTTCGAGGTTAGCATATATGCTGTGTAATAAATGATAGCCGTTAAATGCACAATATATTATTAGATACTACCGTGTATATTTTTATATGAAATATACATTTCATATTTGACATATGTACAAATTAAATGGTCAGGTTTATTCACCTCATTCGTAAAGGTATATTATACAGTTTATTTGCAGCCGAAAATGTATTTTTTTCTAATTCCTGGACGAAACATACTTTAAATAAAAAGTATGTAAAATACGAAATGCGTTTATTCATATATAGGCTGCTTCGGTAAAATAAAATATCGTTGCTTGTATAAACGCAAATATGAATGTACTTATATACTTCTTCTCTCTTTTTTTATCGTAATACACTAGATTAAATATGTTCAATATATCTCTTAAGAAACTTTTATAACTGTGGTAGTGGTCTTAGTTCCGCTTGATTGCGGTACAAGGCGAACGGTTATCAGCGAAAGGTCAAGCATTTTGCGCTGGTATTTCTTGTGAAACACCATAGCAGCAGACTGCGTCTTAAACACAATCGTTGCGCTGCGCTCACCCATTTGTATGCTCTATAACACGAATAATATAAACAGATAATTATTAAATTGTTGAACTAAAGAAATCAATTTTTATTTTTAAAAGGTTGCATATTTTCAACTAGTTACAAAAACTTATTAAAAGCATAATAATAAATTGAATAACAGATATATGATTCGAACGTGTAAAGTATTATAATAATTAAAATAAACGTTTTTTATATATATACATACATATATATATAACAAGCAGGGTATATCAAGTTAGATTTAAGCAAAATATTATCAAACAATATATTGCTAAATATATAGCTATATTCTTTTATTATATTGTTTATTATATAGTTTTATATGAACTATAGTCATTATTTATAAATATGATCTAAACTTTTAGGTTAATGTAAGATATTCTTCAAAATAAATCTGTCCATTACATGTTAATATAATATTGCATCTATATTCATATATATTAAGGAAAGTAATACAATACTGTAGTTATCAAATGCTTGTTTTTATTTTGTTATAAAGAAGAGTATTATCAAATATTGAATGAATACAAAATGATATTGGGATAATGATTTTTAAACAACTACAACAATATGAATTTGTTAGTTGTAAAACAAATTTATATACCTCAATGAAAAAATACCCAAAAAGGTAAGAAACAATGTAAGGTTTTGAATAATGTTACAAACTAATAATAACTTCTCCCCAAAGAAAGAAAAAGGAAAAAAGATGTAATTATTAGTATTGCTATTGACACAATATGTGGGATATTGTCAGAAATCTTAATTAACGTAATCCATAATTACATAAATCTTAATTGAAATCATTCTCAAAATAATCATAATTAAAATACTTAAAAAAAAAGAAAAAAAAAAAGGAGAGAGGAGAGAAGAAAAAGCCCACAAAAAAAACAAACATGCTTAAAGGAGAAAAGATTGGCATTGTATATTATTATAAAAAAAGGAAAAAAAGACGACCACAAAAGACGCTGGATTTATGATTTCTAAAGGTAAAGTATGTGAAAAAAGGATCTATGAATTTGCAACGAAAATCGAAGTCTTAAATGTTTTCATGCAAAGATAGTCACCTCAATTGTTCCAATGCCTTGGCACATACGTCTAATTTGCGCTTCGGACGTGCTTGCTGCTAAATTCTCTACCTTTACAGTATTTGTTTTTATTTCCGGTATTTTTTTCTGTTGTATAGGAGATTTTTGTAGTACAACTCTTTGGTTACTTTGTGTATTAACAACAACCTTTTTTGCATTGGTATTCGTTACTTCTTGTACATTAATCACAGTTTTTTGAAGATTTCCTGGTGATTTTTGTTTAACAATTCTTTGCGAAGTACCAGCAACTTTCTGTCCTATATTTGCTAATTTTCTTAAAACATCAGCTTGATTTTGACCGATCCTTTGAGTTGGACATTGAGCAACATTAACTAACTTGTTTTGCATTAACAGTTGACCTTTCTGCAGATTTGATACTGTTTTTTGTATAGTAGTGGCAACCTTTTGTGTATTTAGTAAAGGTTTCTGAATTACAATTCTTCGCGTTCCAGATTGGGAATTTAATACTTTTGTATGTTCATTTCCTTGATTAATCGTATGTCCAGAATTACTGTCTTTTGTAGAATCTATGGAATCATTGGGTTGTATAGTTTGTATTGTCCTGACAATTCGTATACAGGATGATTTCTCTGCAACCTATAACAAAAATAGTCGTAAAAGATAGCATGCCGTGTAAAAAAGTATAAGAAAGAATAATAATATTTGAGTTACTAATTTTAATATAAAAAATTAATTAGAAGGTCAAGATTGCTTCAAAAGTTACAACAAAATGAAAAAGAGTTGATAAAGCATTTTAATACAGAATGATCTTAATAAAAGTTTGGAGGAAATTAAATAGAACAAAAAGTATTTAAAAACGTATTTTATTAGAACAAGAGTAAAAAATATACAGAAAGTCTGATAGACCTATATGTATGTATCTTTTTACTTAATAATATGTCATTTTAGACATGTAAGTTATTATTCAAATAGAAATAAATATTTACAAATGGTATAATTCTTACGAATAAATAAAAACTGCAACAATGTGCTTTAGTACATAAAAAAATTTTTAATTTCCTAGATATTGCCAGCAATTATTTCTATACCTATGATATTTATATACAGTATATTTGAATCTTTCTCTTTTTCATTTTAGTATAATACAAACAAATAAAATTCTATCAGACATGATCACATTTTATACAATTTATTTGCTTTGAGCATTAAGCACGAATTGCTTATAAAAAATATCATAATAAGAAAAACCGTTAATTACACCCACTGTTTTACAAATGTGCATATTAAAGAAAGGAAAAAAAAAGAGGGAAAAAAGAGGAGAAATATTAATTTCATGTTTTGTGTACCGACAATTAAGAAAGCATGGCATCTTTAGTCATATACCTCTGTAGATTGTGTATTGATAGGACGAGCACGTCCTCTTCCAGTATTGTTATGTCCTTTGTTTATGGATGCATCTTTTACTACTCCCATAAGTGCTGATACAGGTTTAGCATCCTGTGCATTTTCATTTACTAGGAAGTAAAATTATTCATTACACACACAATTATATTCATATCAAATCGTTGCTACTATTATTATTATTATATATAATTATATACACAATATATTATAGTTATTTCTTAAACGAAATATCATGTTATAACTGAAATTAAAACGGATTATTGTAGCTTATTAAATAAATGCTTAATTATGATAATAGGAGAAAAAGAATGAAATAATTTTTAACAAATATTTTGCATACTTTGATAAAGAAATGGTAACTCTTTTAAATAATAGAAATACATATATATTTGTAAAAAAAATATATTACTAAAAAAACTTAACTTTAATATTGCCTTTGAAAACGTATCCATTGTATTCAAGCGATTAATTACTAAATCATTTGTGTATATCTGATTTATATAATGAAATATTATTATACATACACGTATTTTCGTTTTTAGTTTCATCATTTTGTTTCTCCATTGCAGCCATTTTTCGTCGATTTTCCTTCTCTCGCAAGATCTTTTCTCTAAGCCGTTTCTGTTCCTCCATCTTTTTTCTATATTCCTGCATTTCTGGGTCGTTTTCTTCGTCCTATAAAAATTTATTTTGGAGAAATGCAATGCAATGCGTGGGAAGGAAATAAAATATAAATGTGTATATACCTTTTTGTCATTATTCGTATTGTTTAACATATCCACTGTTCGTACTTCTTGAAGATTTCTGTTGCTAAGCTTTACTCGCTTTGGGCTCAAATCACGTAAAGGTCTGTCTACAGAGTTGGGAACTCTTTTTTGTGGTAATCTAGTTCTTATCGAAGTATTCACTGGTCTGTTGCTAGATTTCTGTACATGATTTTGATCATAATTCTCACGATACGCGGTTGACGAGCAAATCTTACCCTTCGAAACATGATCGTTTCTGGTTTTCGACGACAAATCTTTATCGCGATAATTTTGATGGGTTCCTCTGTGATCCTGGGGATGAGCATTATTTTTAAAAACTAAATTATATTCTTCACGCTTAATATACTTGTTACCAAATCGTACGCCACCAACCTGTGGATAATTATTTTTTTGATCCCCCTGATCTGATTTATATTTCGAACTGGATTCATAGCTATCATCTCGCAAGTAACTACTTTCTAAAGGATACTGTTTACTCTGAGTTCCAGTTTGATTTTTCTGCGGTTTATTTTCTTGCCATACATCGGAAAAGTATGCATAAGGATCCTGTGAAAATTCATATAATTATAGTTTTCTGTAAAATCTTGTTACACCTTAGATTCGTCAATATCACGCGATACATACGTCGCTTTTATTTTGTTGATAATTTTGTTGATAATGCGGCGGTTCTTGTTGGGTTTGATTATACGAACTTTGATTCTGATATGGGATAGCGAGTTGTGAGAATTGGCCAGTAGGAACTTGAGATGATAAATTAGGTGTTTGCTGATTGGAATCCCATGCGAGTCTTGCTGTTTGCGAATCAAGCCAGAAGGAATCATAAGTAAGAGGAATTAATATAAAATTATAGGAAACTGATAAAAGTTTCGTTTGAAAAATCAAACTTGAAAGAACTTACCATCGTTCGTCGACTGAACGGCTCCTCGAAAGTGAGGATTGATTAAAATCTTGTGCCCTGGAGGTAAAGGTACATTGGGTACATTGGAAGTGGATTGTTGCGGTACGGGTAACGTATTAGTATTAAATTGACTGGTAGGTACTTGATCGGAATATCCGGACCTCGAATCGTAAACGGATCGGTTTTCAAATTGAGCTGCTTCTTGAAAAGGTGGTCTATTCTCGAAAGGTGGTTGATTTGGTATTTGATTGACGTTAGGATGGTTAATAAGTGGCCCTTGGGAAGAAGCTTGACGTGGATATCCTTGCATAGGTAACGGTTGATTGCCCTGTAACAATGGCGCGGTCGATGTTCCAGGTACGACTGAATTCAGATTTCCAAGAAGCGTTCCTCCAGGATTCCCTTGCAACAATGGGCCTTGATTGTTTTGCATCAGCCGAGCTTGATTATCTTGCATAAGGGAAGCTGAATTTTGAAACGGGGCCGTACTCGCACCAACTGGCGACGGTTGAATTTGGACATAAGGTGGTTGATTCGATGGATGGCTGTAAGACGGTCCTTGAAGCGATCCTGACAAGCCACCTCGAGGTCCGTAATCTACTCTTGTACCCATTGTTCTAGGACCCACTTGATTTTGAAATTGATTAGGATTGAATTGTGGTCTGTTATCTACAAAATGCGATGGGCCTTGGAGCGAACCGTTTGGAGAATAATGCTGGAAGGGTTGTACTTGAGAATTTTGTTGCTGATAAACAATCTGTTGGTTTTGCATATTGTTTGGTACTCCGAGGAAAAATAGTGGCCAGGTCTCGAGTAAAGGTGGCCTGCATACTGGTGGTGGTTGATTATCGAAGTTTGCGTTGCGTGCATTACCGAACCTGACCAATCACATTTTACAAATAATTACACAGGTAATTTAATAGGTATTTCAATATTCTAATATTATACATGTGTACACACAAACACGCGCGCGCGCATATATAATACCATAAATAGATAAATAGATAAACACAGAGACCTTAAAAATCGCAAGCAACAATTGCACATACCTTGGATTAAAATTTCCCGAATTTTGTGTATTAAATCTTCCACCGCGATTTCCTCTTGTACTTCGACCTCTTCCACGGCCTCTAGATGCTAGCTTGGATGGTTCGGATGTTACCACGTTCTCCAAAGTATCCGGTATATGGTTATTCATTTTCGAAGAAACGATAGTTCTTTCATTTTGAAATCTGTTCCTCCTTTCTTTAGCTTCTTCGCATTCGTCATCTTCCAATCCCTGTCCATTTCCAGAATAGATTTTTGCATTTTTCTGTAGCTTCTCCCGTAGATCTCCCTTTTCGATATTATTCGAAGTATTGATGTTATCAATTGTAGAAAATTCATCGTTTTGTCGGGTTTGTTCGCTTTTATATTCATTAATTTCATCTTGTTCGTAATACTTCGATTGGGCTTCTAGCTGATTTCCGTCGTCGTAAAAATCATTGTCGTTGCTTCTATCAGTTTTGCTCCTACTAAACTCTATGTTTTCATCTTCACCATCTAAGTCGTCAAGTGCGTCGGTTACTCCTAAGTCCAGTACATCATCTGTTTCCTCTTCTCCCTTATAGCTATTCTGCTGCTCAGGGAATTAAATTGCCAAATATTTGTAATGAAAATATAATATTTAGCCGTGGTCGTTACAATCTACTTTTAATTAGCTATGTGTTTATCAATTTATAAGAAGTTACTACTCTTTCATGATTAAAACGAAGGTACCGCATTTGAAAATTCTCGCATCATTCTTTCCTCCTATTTCTATCAATTTTCCTTCCTTCTCATCCGATCTCTTAATTATTATCAGCCGCCAATAATAAGATTTATACGGCAGAAAATTTAATCGCAAGTTTCTCGACAAAACTTACTGTTAGGTACTATTATAATCCATGCAAATGAATATTACCGTAACAATTGATTAGAATAATCAAATATTTTCTCAATAAAAGCGATAGCATATCTGATACTTCGCAATACGGAATTGTTATAAATATATATTATACAATATGTTACAATTCAAGGCAGCAGCAGCATGATATATTGCAGTTTAACAATATGTTTCGTATTATGTTCGATTGTACATTACTCGTACAATATGTAAACATATATATATATATATATATATATACATACATTTATTTTATTCTATATACATACATTCATTTTATTTTGGACAAATTGCATTAAGAATCATCGAGTTTCTGTTTCAATTTTTTAAATATTTCATACTGCTTTTTAATGAAAAGGAAATAGATACATGACTTTAAATGTTATACAAGTTGATATGATATCCAAAGATATAAAGTATGTACGATGTATTGATACAGTCGCTCAAAAGAACGAACGATATTACCTTCTTACAATACCATTGTATCACAACAATCAGATTCGATATTTCTTTTCCATAATATTTGAATGTTTTAATGAAAGAATTCATCATATATAGATTTCATCGAATCAAATATCTCTTTTCAATCTTTCATACATCTTACAAAATAATAATTGCGTAATTACATTTAATTTTCTAAAAATCTGAACAAGATGTGATTTCCATTTCTAATGTAATAAAATAAAATGTATCCGTGTGGACTAAATTTTTAAACACACTTTAAGAAAACTTATATAAACATGTATATTATAAACATTCATACGTATCTTTTATACATAAAAACTTTCATTAAAACACACAATTTTCATGACATCTTTTAGTATATTATTTGTAGTAATTGTAATATTTAAATATTTACACTATAAATCACAAAATTTAATAGTGTTTTCAATTGTAATTTGTTGAGAGGCTACGAATAGCACATTAACAAACTTGTGTAATTGTACTGCTTCAATTACCATTAACATTTATTCTGCTTACAATATCTAATGGTTGTGCCTTTTTAATAAACAGGGAAAAGGAAACATAATAAGTACAAATAACATAATAAATTAGGAAATATCATTAGGCACAAATTCTTAATATTCATTATACATATACAGAGTTTTATCGGCACTAATAAAAGTAATTATGAAATTTTAAATAATAAAGAAAATACAGAACGCAATTATAGTACAAAAGATAGAAATTGCTATAGCAAATAATATTATGATATAATATGAATACGAAGAATAAATATCAATCGTTTATCTTTCATTTTCCCTGCATAAATTTTTACTAAATATGTTATGGATGAGTTTTACATGTTTCATGCTTCATTTTCACATCCTTTGTATATTATAATAAAGTTGAGAAATCTCGTAATAAATTTTATAAATCAACAATTAATATGAAGCATTTGCATAAAATACAAAATTTTCGCCTACGCAAAAATATATTATAATTTTTGTGCATTTGCTTTAAACTTTGAATACAATCTCATACGCATATAATAAGCACATATTATTTTCGCTCACAATTTAAGTAAAATGCTTATTTTACCCTGAAAATTTTCAAAATATTCAAATAGAATAGATCTTTGTTTAATCATTTATAAAGTGATTCTATACATGAATTAATGATAAATATCTTGTGTCTAGGACAGTATCATCATACAATGAAGAATATGTAATTTGAAATTATGATTTTAGATTTGTTCATCCTAGTCATAATACATAAAATAAATCAGATATAACTAAATGAAGTCCTTCTTGCTTGCTGAAATATATTGTTTATAAAACACATGAAAACAAAATTATATCAAAATTAATTTGTTTATATTAAATAATTAATTATTTTTAACAAAGTTCAGAAGAATTATTAGAAAATTCATAGAGAGCAACTTTATATGTGCAACTATTATTTCTTTCTACAATTTTTAAGATCACCTTCATTAATAATCGCAATATGTTGATTTGTTATTACATTAACAAATAAAATATAAAATTCTTAATTTTCTAACAGCGATATATATTTTTTAATATATTTGTTATTAGACTTGAACATAATATTGTATCATATGATGCATTATAATGAACTAATTTTTATTTAACAACAAAATAATGGTCCAGCAATATGCTCACCCTCTCCACTTCATAGTCGTCTGCTAAAAGAGCCTCTTCTTCATCATTGCCTAGATCATATTCTTCATCTCCAAGATCTTCGTCCAATAGGGTATCATCACTGAACAAGAAAAAACTTGAATAAAAATAGGTACAGCGATCGTCACGTTAAAAATCTCTTTTAAATATATTTAATATATTTTTATATTATTAAAATATGTTTTTTCAATTAACATACAGATACAATAAACTTGTGTGAAAATATGATAATAAAATATAATAGGAAATTCACTAAACTTGTGGAAATGAATTATATACAAGAAAAAGTAATCAAAACAATGTTTATTAAAGTAGCCATTAGTATACAATAAAAACAGATATTATTTTTATGGTTATCATATTTCTTTGATATCCTGCAAATACAATCGCTATATTTTACGAAATGAATTTTCATTGCAAAACTAGTAAATGAATAATTCACAAAAAGATAGAATACAATGAATGATGGAAAAGACACAATGTACGTCACTATTAACAATGATTATAACTCTAACCTCAATATAAACATAGCTATACGGAAGAAATAACAGATTTATAATTGTATATAAAATAATTCTGAGGTTAAATCAAATAGTAAAATTATATCAAAACACTAATTTTCTGTAATGGAAAAATAAATATCTCTTACTGTTCCGACATTGTACATCCACTTTCTGATACTTCAAGGAAAATCTGCAAACTGTGATGGCACCGAGACCCGAGATAACGAGCGTTGCGTAGCTCACATCGATTGTTACTTTCGAGGTATCAACTTCCTATATCGAAATCTCGAAATAATATCGAATACAATATCATAACAAATATAGCAATAGCGCATATTATTCCTGCCCTTGCATATTGCATTAATTTCAAACACTACATAAAATAAACAAAATTGAGTAAAGTACCACATATAAATTATTAATTTAATTATTAGCATTTTAATGGGTTAATACTATTATGTATGACACGATTATGTTTGAAGTAAATGCAAATAACTTAAGTACACAATATAATTTTAATATGCCTTTATATATATATATATACTCATACATGTATATACACAATATATGTCCACACATATTCTAAAGTTCTAAATATAAATGAAAAGGGTTCATGTTTAATTTAAAATTGAGAATGGCATATAATACAGGCTTATTGTTTCACAAATGCTTATATAAGCATTCTACAAATAATGTTAAATTTTTATATTTACATAAACGTAATTTAAAGTTGGTACAGAACTTTTTCCACAGCAAGCCTACTGTAATTTTAGGAATAGAATCTAGCTGTGATGACACAGCTTGTGGAATTGTTGATGCTAATGGACAAATTTTAGGTGAAGCAATTAGTTCTCAACATCTGACACATTTGAAGTAATTAAAAAATTTTGTTAATAATTTTTCTTATAACATTTATATAATATATTATAGAATCTTTTAAGATGATTTAGAATATAACTTTGATGTCTTTTAGTCTTGGAGGAATAATTCCATCAGTTGCAAGAGTATTACATAAAAAGAATATTACAGAAACTTGTGAGAATGCATTAAGAGCTGCAAATCTAAAGTTAAAAGATATTGATGCGATAGCTACAACTGTAAAACCTGGTCTTCCTATGTCTCTTAGAGTTGGAACACAATTTGGAAAATATTTAGCACAAATTGGGAAGAAACCTCTTATACCGATACATCACATGGAAGCTCATGCTTTAACAGCAAGAATGAACAGAGAGGTCTTTTTATAAAATGTTCATATTTAATATATCATAAAATTTGATTAATAAGGAAGATATAAACTAACTTTTAATTACAGATTGATTTCCCATATCTTATTTTATTAGTTTCTGGAGCCCATTGTTTACTAGCAATTGTTGATAATGTAAATAAATTTTATTTACTTGGTACTTCTGTCAATAATGCACCTGGGGAGGTGTTTGATAAGGTAATCATTGCATGTTGATATCATCTCTTTTTTAACTATCATAATTTTGTTTACATATTTTTTAATACATTTTTAATTCACATAACTTAGATAATAAATAGTAAATGGATTAAATTAAATTACTCTATAAGTTTACATTTATAGGTTGCACGAAGACTCAAATTAAAAAATATTCCAGAATTTAGTACTTTAAATGGAGGCCTAGCTATAGAAATTGCAGCAAATAAAGCATCAAACATTGAACAGTTCTTATTTCCAGCTGTAATGACAAGATACCGTGACTGTAATTTTAGTTTTTCTGGTCACTTAACTCTTTGTAGAAAGTACATTGAATTAGAAGAAAAAAACCATAACATAGTGGGTGATGCAGTGATTCCTGATGCATATAATTTATGTGCAGCACTTCAATTAGCTATGGTAACACATATTTGTCATAGGACTCAACGAGCAATGGAATTTATTAATAAAATGTCATTATTTCCTAAAAATAAACGAACATTGGTACGTCAAAAGTATTAATAACACTGCCTTAATTTGATATATATGTATGTTCAATATATATTGCTTATTTTTAATGAACAGGTTATATCTGGAGGAGTAGCATGTAATAATTTCCTAGCTAAAGCATTGAATATTGTGAGTACTGAATTAGGTTATAGCTTTATAAGAACTCCACCTAAATTATGCACTGATAATGGGACGATGATAGCATGGAATGGAATAGAAAAATGGATTGCAGATGTAGACATCATCAGAAATCCAAATGAAATTGAAAAAATCGAGATAGAAAAGACGGCTCCACTTGGAGAAAATTGGATTAAAAAAATAGAAGCAGCAGACTTAAGGTGTGAATGGATAAAAATAAAGAAAAAACTTTTCTAAACAATTAAAAAAATAAAATGTCAAATACATTTATTGTTATGTTGCAAAGGCTATTAATTACAAGGTTGTTACTTTTTTCAGTCTGTATATACTGTTCTTAAAAAAATATGTTTTTGTTTTGATTATACAGTGTTTCATTATGAATAGGTTGTACTATCCGTAACGAAACACCGTGTAATTCGTTTAAATAAATATGATAGGTTATACAAATGTCGGCGCATATTGCTGCATTTGTTTTTTTAACTTTGTACGTAAACAATCTTCATTTGAATCCATATCTTGAACGGAAATTTTTGCTTCTTCATATTTATCAATAATATGTCTAATCTTTGTTTTAATTTCACGTATCTCATCTGCATTTTGTAAAATTAAAGATGTTGTTATAATATCATCAAATTGTAATACTCTTTTTGGTCGAATTGATTCATCAAATTCTGAGAGAAATTCTGATAAATTATTTAATTTTAGTTTAATTTCATTATAGATTTCATTTGCTCTACTTGTATCCATTTTATTTACTATCATCATTGCAGGTCTATCTAGCAAATCAGGATTATAAAGTTCAATTTCCTTATTTAATAAAAGCACAGTTTCTAGACAAGATCTATGTTTATGTCTTATAGAAAATTGACATCCCTGAATGTCTAAAATAAAGAGCAGTAATTTTGTTCTTTCTATGTGTTTTAAGAATCTATGACCCATTCCTTTATTAATATGTGCACCTTCAATTAAACCTGGTAAATCTGCAACTGAAATCTGTCTGTGATCTTTATACTTTATAATACCTAATTGTGGTTTTATAGTTGTAACTGAAAAAAATCATAAGTAAGAAAAAATAGCATACATTTAACTAGTAAAAAAATAATGTGTTTTATACACAGTAAACTTACATGGATAATCTGCAATCTTTGATTTAGCTTTTGAGATTGCATTTAGAAATGTACTCTTCCCTGCATTTGGAAAACCTATCAAACCAACATCAGCAAGTAACTGAAGATCAAGAACTATAGTACGACTTTCACCTTTAAGACCACAATAGCCTGTCCTTTCACATCCCCCTATTCCACCTGTAGCAACTACCAATTTTGTATCCTTTGAATTCATTGTACCTATAATTTAACAAATAAATATCATAAACAATCAAGAATAATTGTTGTTATTTATTATTACATGTACATTACCAAGTTTAATGCGATTTTGGTCATAAACGGTGATACCAATTGGAACCCTTATATTTAAGTCTGTTCCAGGTATTCCAATGAGCCCTTTTTTGCTACTATCGCCTCCTGTTCCTGCTTTCAATTTCATGTTTTCTAGTTTGTATTTAACAGTTCGTAATGTTAATCTTTCTTTTGAGACAAGATATACATTTCCGCCTGCTCCGCCTATTCCACCATAAGCAGGTAATCCAGAACCGCCGGTGCCTCCAGTTACGTGAATACGTAAACTGTCAATTAAGCCTTGTCGCATATATTTCCTTGGTAACTAAATAATTAATCTATAAATCTTTAATCTACATATTTGTAAACTATGTTTTCTCTACTCTATTACTGTACTAATTGAATGAGAAAAGAATATTAAATATGTTAAGATTAGATTACCTTTGCTGCATAATATAAAATTCGTGTTAATACAACCATTCTTTTCTTATAAAAAGTATATATATAATGTATTTGTTTATGTACATATAAGATTAAATTCGGTTTAACTTTGATTTTGGGGGTTATAAAACTATTGATTTTTTCTTTATCATTTAATAGTTTTCAGCACGTAGAATCCAAAAATGCAAATCTTAACTTCAGATATCCAGCAGTTTAAAAGTTATGCATATCTAAAATAGAATGTTCATAGCGTATTTTACAGGTTAGTATAACGCCATATTGTTTCTATCCATCATCTGATTGGTCTACACAGATGTGCATTGAACTGATTACTGCATTACTATCTATTAGTTTGTACTTCATTGGTAGTGTATGAACAGCTGGATTTTACCAGGGGACGCCAATTAGCATCTGGCAACCGCAATGATGACTGTAGTGGATAAAATTAAGCATTATCAGCGAAGTATTGAAAAGTGTGACGATAATGAGGATAGGGTATGTATTGTGCACTAATTTCTATATTCTTCAATGTATACGATGATGCAGTTTTATTAGTGTAGTTGGGTTATAACCTCAAAACGAAATCCAAACACGATTGTGATAATAAATTCTACATTGTTCGAAAATTTCATTCATCCATATTATAAAATATGGAAGAAATATATTTATAAATTTGTGTAATATTTATTCTACTGTATTTTCATTTTGCTCTATTGCTCATGTAAAAAGCTAATTCTTTTTCAGAAAACAGAAGCATACATGTCTCTCACATCAATTTTATTTCTATCAATTTTAGCATTTATATGTTTGTATGGTATTTTATTTATAATTGTTTGACAGAATAGTAGGTCACAATTAATGTATTGACTATAATATATTATTTCAATTGTGTTACAGATACTTCATTGTATTTCAAAACTATCGAGTCTGCCTGTAACAGTGCAGCATCTTCAAGAAACTGGTGTAGGACGCACAGTAAATGCTTTGAGGAAATATGATGGTGGTATAGGAGATGCTGCTAAGGCGCTTGTTGCAAAATGGAAAGCAATGGTTGCTAGTGAAGGAACTAGTGAAGGTGAAGATGAAGATGAAGCATGTGTTCCTGATGCACCTGAGAGCTATAGTGACAGTCGTGAGTCTCCAAAAGGAGCTGAGGAGAATCCTGAAAGGTATGACAGAAAGAAATATGACTTTTATATAATCTTAATGTATGAAATGGATATGTTGTATATACAACATTATATATTGTAGCATGTAATAGTTGAATGTTGAAATAAAATATAAAAATTCATTTTATAAGATGCAAAATATTTTTTATAATATTAAACATAATATCTTGTTCTTTCTAATGGTATTTTTATTTTATTTTATTTCATTTTATTTTATTAATTTTTAATTATATTCATATACATATCTTAAGTAAATAACTATAGTATATAATATTAATTTATATTATATAATAATTTTAACTAATTTTTCAGGTATAAAACTGAAGGAGGTGGAAAACATGTTCATAGACATAAGTCAGAAAAGAACGAAATATCATGCAACAATAAATATACTTCTAAACATGAATCCAAATTGAAATCTGTTGAAGATCAGTCAATAAGTAATAGTGATATTACTAAAAATTCAACTAGTGATCTAGAAAAACAAAAAAAGCATGATAAAACTAAACATAGCCATAAAAATGAATTGGGAAGTGATAAAAAATCTTCAAAGGATACTAAAAGTGCCTGTAAGAAAGATGAAACTCACAGTTCTAAACATCGTAGTCATAGTAAGACTAATAACACAGAAAAACATTCTAATAGACCTATGGATAGTAATAACTTACTCAAAAGTAGCGACGAGGCTCATAAACGCAAAAGTGATGATTCAAATAGTATGAACAAAGAAAGTAAACGAAGGAAAATTTCAGATAGTGACAGTGATGAAAGTAAATCTCGTGTGTATCCTCATGTATCCTATAGTTTTGAAAAGCATAATAATAGTACCATATTAAATTCAGTTAAAATGAAAGAAGAGCCTAAGGATAAAGATATGTTAATTAAAAGTGAAATTAAACATGAAAAGAAAGACTCTCATGACAAATCAAAGAGCACCTGTAGCAAAAATCGGACTGATTCATCTAGTTGTAAATTAAAACAGACATATGAAAAACAGAAACATAAAAGTGATATACATACAAATCATAATAAAGATGAAACTAAACATAGTGATCAGCATTCTAATAAGGATTCTTCAGAATCAAAACATCACAGTTCCTCTTATAAGAAACATCATGATAAAAACAAAAATAGATATAAGAAAGAGGAGCATAAGGATGGGAAAGATAAAGACGAAAATAAAAGCAATAAAGATTCAAAGTATTCAAAACATGGATCAAAAGAATCAAAGGATTTGGTAAAATTGAAGCAAGAAATAAATGGAGACGAGGGAATAGATTGTCATTCAGGTTAGTTTACAAATATATTGTTTATAAATGTTTTTATTTAACATTACCTGTTACGTCACCCGAGATGGTCCGTGCGACGTCCCTTACGGTCTGGCCGCCAAGGCCTACACCTCGTTAGACTGACCTGCGATAAACCCAAGGGACCACCATAAACCGAATCTTCTTAGCTTAATTTCTATTCATATAAGTATTTTCGGTTAATGGATGATCCTTTAAACAGTCCTTAGGTTTATTGTAAGCTCTTACTAATTACGGAGAAAGCGGATGTTTGCCCAGCGAATTAGTTGATTTTTCCCAGGAACAAGGACACCCTTTCACATTTGCAGGATACTTTCTTCTCTTATTTTATTTATTTACATTCGCTATAACTAATGGGCATCGCGGATGGTTATCCTTACTTTTCTACCGAAAAGTGTGAACAACGAATTCGCGTTCTTAGTTCAAAAAGGGCACACCCACATCGAGCTTTCCTCCTTAATAGTACGAGACGGGTCTGTTACTGTTCTATCAATCGTCGGGTAATGAAGTCTACTGATCTTCAAATGGTCTCTTCATATCTTCGGGTCAATCAACGACTATACTTTCCGGTACGACGAAGTCAAACAGTTCCTGAGTACGCAACAAGTATTGTAAACTGGTGTAAATATATACATATTATATAACTGTAGACTACAGTTATATTACAGAACAAACATCCCTATTATCTCACAAGAAATAAAGGGATCGACCTGCACGTTCTTTTATTTTACTATTTTAAATCATTACTTTTGAAAAGTGTTCTAAATAGTGTTTTTTTTGTATACAGGTGCCAGTTTTGCAGAAGCATTAGGTATGTGTACAATGGCTCCGACATCTAAAAAACGTACTAACAGCTCTCCAAATACAAGTACAGCAAAAATGTTCAAAGCAGAACAATCAACTGCAAGTAATAAAAAGATAGCAGTGAGAAGTGAATCAACAAGTGATATTTTACAGGTACTTTGTGCTATATAATTAATAACATATTATATTACTTAAATTACAGTATATAATATAGTAATATAAATATAAACATAATGCACATTTTCTATTATAGACACCATCTCTTTTAACAACAAATATGAAGTTAGAGCCATTAAGTGTAGATTTGGCATCTACATTACCAGAGATTAGCCCTAATTACAAGCCACTGCCATATGTTAATCCTGTTCATCGCAAAGAAGAAGATAAAGCTCTTACAGATGTAATGTATGTTAAAAATCAAAGGTATGTTTTGTATTACTATCAATATATATACATATGGAAGCAATATGTTCATTTTTAATTTTAATTTTAATTTTAATTTCAAAGGACAAAAGTATATTCAGGAAATAAATCTGGTTATACAACAGTACCAACTTTGTTTGAGATATGTACAAGGGTATTGATAGAGAATATCGATGGTAGGTTACCTATGAATTATTTATGAAATAATGTATAGTGATCATTCTATAAAAATATTCTCTAAGTATTTCTTTCATTTGTTATTTGTAGCAATTGAATTTACTGGTGGTGTGCCTTTTTATATCATAAAACCTGTTCTTGAACGTGCAACAGCAGATCAGTTATTTATGTTGGAACATCATAATCCCTATTTGGTTGAAGACACAGATAAATTATGGCAATATCACTGTAATCGTGAATTTAGAAATAAACAAAGAGAAGAAATGGAAACATGGCGTGAGATGTATATGGTAGGTAGATTTAAAACGAATAATTCGCCTTATTTATAATATCTTAGTTTATTTCATATTCATTATTTCATATTCTTTTATTATTCAATAGCGATGTTTAGACGAACGAGAAGAAAAATTGAAAACGCTCACAGCTAATATAAAACAATCAATAGACAAATCTGTACCAGTAAGATCCACTAAACTTGCATATGTAGATAATGTTGTTAAACCTCCAAGAAATGTTCTTAAAAAGCAAGTTAAATATGGCACTGCAAATTCTGTACCTAATACTGTATCTACTATAAAAAAGAAATTAATTAGTGGTGGAGGACCAACAGCTGCTACAAATATTTCCGTTCCATCACCACCTGTATCACGTACAAAATCATGTAAGTATTTTTATACACGATGATAAATTACTGACATATTTTATAAAATATTATACATGTATATACGATGGAATATGCTGCATGGTTGAGGCATATAAAACAGACCAGCTGAATATCTTGGCTGCCCTTGGTGATAGAAAAAAAATGCATCAGACTGAACTTGCTTAGTGTCAAGGTGTACATACTCTGATGTAAATAGCTGATGTAAATAATAAATAGATGATGTAGATGATGGTGTAGATGGATGCGTAAAGGACATAGGGAGGTTAATTTCGTCTTTTTGAATGGAATGATATTTTTTTAAGAATGTAACCATCTATAGAGCTTTTAAGACGCGTATAATGACCTGTGATTCAAGGACATTGAAGATAATTGAAGGTCAACTGATGACTATGACTATGAAAATAGTTTACTTTTAGGAAGTGATCGAACATTCTGGTGATTTATTTATCTAATAATATATTACTAGTGCATTATTAAAAACTATTGATATTAGATTATGTACCCCTCGATGCCAAGCAAGTTTAATCTCATGCATTTTTTCCTATCATTAATAGCAGCTGAGATATCCAGGTGGGGCTAGTTTTATATGCATCACCTTGTGCACATTGCAATGATTTTAATTTTTAAAAATTTATTATCTTTCATAGTAAATTTTCGTAGAAAACTATTATTTAGCATATAAAATATAGAATTGTTTTTTTTTTTTTTAATAAAATAAGGTTCGAAAATATTGTAATATTTTAACATACTTCCTTTTAATTCTTGTTTTTAATTCTTCTTTTAATTCATTGTTACAGCAAAAAAAACAAAAGCACCACTAATGGCAAAAGCTTTACAATTAATAAAAGGGCGATATAAACGGTAGTTTATAAGAAATTGATTAACATTCAACAATTTAGGTAAATCATATGTTATGTTACAATAGATGTTAAGTGTAATATGTATAAATATTTTTTAAGAATTTGTGTATTTGAAACAGAACATATTCATGTGAAGTTCGCATACTGCTTCAGGTATACCGAGATTTATCAAATCGACTATGCCAATATAATCGCCGAATGCTTTTGTATCTACTGTAAAAATTATAATCGTTTCGTCATTATAACCGTTCAGTTTCGTCAGTTGTACAGTAGAAGGACACAAATGCTGAGATTTCTTGATAGTGCGAAAATTCGAAACGTTTTGTTACACAAAAATTGAAAATTGTAACATCTTTATAGAAAATTAATCAGTATAAATTGACAATTTCTAAAAAGTTATTATGACATCTAATATTTTTTATGTTTTGAGAGACACAAAGATCAATTGGAAGGTTATACGGAGACGAAAAATTTAATTTCGTTCAATGTATTTTATTAATGATGTTATTTAGAAATAAACTAAGAAATTGTTATTCATAAGAAAATGAAAAACTAAATAAGTACATAATAAATATGTCCCATTTGTTGCTGTGATTCTCCGATTTTTTTAGATTACAATTGTAAATATTTTTTGCGTGATCTAGGATGATATACATATACCAGTGTAAATGAATATTTTAAGAAGGGGAATGAAATTACAGATAATTATCGATAGTGCTAGGAATGTAATGCGTATTTTACATTTTTGCATGAGCCACAGAGTTTGGAATATGTATTCGTGACAGGGAAGCTGTTGTAGATTTATACATATGTGCGTATATGTATATGAAGTTAAAATATATTTATAAATAGTTAATGAAATATCTAATGCATTGTGAAGTAATTTCATTATCGCGAAGGGAAAGAAATAAAAGTACTAATTATACTTGGAAAATTGTAATAACGAATTATTTTAATAATCAGAAGTAAACATAATCAGTTTATATTTATATTTAAAGGATCGCTAGCGCATTTGATACGCTTGGAAATTTGAGGTCGCAAAAAGGATTAAAAACGTAGTTAGATCGATAAGCAAATAAACACGAATGCAGCGTATTAATATTTTTGTAAATGTTTATTTGAACAACAAATGATGATCGAACATTCTGTAATAATAATGTAATATTGTAATAATGTAACGAATTGCAATTTGTTACAGATATATGTATGTAGCGCGAAACATTAATTTTTTTTTATAATTCCTATTATATAACATATAGATGATATAGTATTTATATTGATTTAAATTATCTGTAATATATAATTGGCCGAACAAATTGTGATAACTTTGAACAAATTGTAAATTCTTTTAAATTAAATCGTTTTAAAATGATGTTTTTAAGGAAGTTCATATTCTGTATTGTATTCAAGCAATTCTATATGGATACATATAATAAAATAAAAAACTTAATCGAAATGTTAATTCGAACTAAAATCAGTTTTGTTTAGAATACAAACTAATTTTCTTTTAAAAACATCATTTTCATAACAATTTACTCGTTTTGCTATTATTGAAATATACGTGTATTAGAAAATTTTTAATGAATTTTGCCAATGAATTCTTTGAACTTAACAGAGGCTTTAAGGATGAATAAATTTTTGTCATGTAAAGTAATTAAAATAACATATGTATATAAAAACATGTCTGAAACATCATAAATAGTTTTACATCTGTTATAAATTCTTAAAACGAGGCAAAAGAATTCCATAGACGCATTATATCTTCATTGTAACGAAGAAGAAGCAAACGTTTGATCAATTTGCATTATCATCGTTTCATGTAATTAATTTTAATTAAGTCTAGTTAATTTTTTAGATTAAGTAAGTTATTCTTTAAGAAACGTCGCGTCTAATTAGAGTATTGTGATTGATATTAGGATAAATGGTAATCATGTACGTAATCAATTTTATATGTACCGGACCGGCGTGATCTTTTGCGGGGCCGGATTTCGGTTAATGCGCTAACCTGTCTTACGCCGGCCCTGCATATGCATATACAGTAACCTTTAAGATAATATATTTAAGTTGTATTTATGATACTAAATATTAGCGATCATGTAAAATATTTTAATTTTTATAGTAAATGTAATTTTAAGAATCAACATGTAAATAAGTTTAGGGAACCTCGGAAATCCGAAGGCTCCGTACAACCATTTGCGTAAAATTTAAACGTTCATATCTAAATATTTGATTCCGCCTTTATATCCATATTGTAACTTACGTTAATTTCTATACCTGTTTCGTTTTTATAATGCTGATTTTACTCTATCGTATAACGCGTAATACATAACGCAGACCGATATTCATAAATGAACTATTTTACATACTACGTTTACGTTCGACTGCTTAGTACGTGTTGTGTGTTAAAATTTCAGGGTTTCAGTTTAACATGTATCGTGCAGCTGAAACTAATGGATCGAAAATTCGAAAAGTTACATTTCAAAATACTTAACCATAGAAAAATATCGACACGTTAAGTTCCTTCAACTTTTTATACACCTACATATTTAGATCATAATCATCATTGTCAGGGATTATTATTTCTTATATATATATATATATATATATATATATATTTTTTGCTTGAGCAATGGGTCAAAAAATCGTAATCGGTATTGATATTTTCGAAAATTAACGAAGACGTACATAAATGTATGATATCATACTTATTTTTTACGAATCTTTTGTTTATATTTAGGTTTAATAATAATAAGATATAAGATATAACAATATTATATGAAGTAGAGTATACATACAAATATATGTATGTTGACCAAACATAGTTTATTATATTATTCTCAATTACGTTTATTTACGACTAATTTCATTTAAATACAAGAAATCTCTCGTTATACAATTCCTATAATTTGTTAGATCTTCATCCCTCGAATTGAAAAGTTAGATTTGTACATGTATAATAAAAGGCAATAAAACAAATATCTATCTAAAACGAGACTACATTATTTACACCCATCTGTATGTAGCACATGTATATATATATATGTCGGAGATGAAGGGACAACGGGACCCCCGTTGGAATCACTCGGAAAAATCCGAAGGCTGTAGCGATTATAAAATAAAACAAACATAGTTATTCGAAACTCGAGACAATGAGCTTGGGTTCGAGCCGACGACAGGTCGCCGAGCGTAGCCAATGGATGAATGGGATGAATGTTCCATCTAACGGAGACGTGGAATTGCATAGCCCGCCGTTAATGACTCGGCCGTACCGATATTTGGCAATAAACGACCTAACGGTCCCGTAGTTAACGACATACGGATGGTCGCCAGAGGGTGACGCATCGTACACAATTGGCAGGTAGCCTTTGCTCTATTAGCCCGTATACCTGTCGCCTGTTATGGGATTGTCTTCGAATAATCCGATGACCTGGTGCCGTGAGGACACCTTATATAGCTTTGCTCGACAGCTGATCCTGTATTTGTGACAATAAACGATATCATCGATTGTACAACGACGATGAGCGACCCAGGCGCAGATTCTTTACACGCCCCAAACCAAAGTCCCAACTCAAACCCGACATATATATGTATGAACATTATATGTATTCACGACGTTCATTAATTAATATGACTAATTGATATAGTGTTAACGATTTAAATGTTAAAACGTTGCGAAAAACTTCTTCTTTACGGTTCATAGATCGGTGAAATCAAAGGAAACGTAAGAGGATTAATTTATAGTGATTAATAATATAATTGATTTGTGATCATTTGAAACGATCGAGTTAAAACATCGCGTTCATCGCAATCATTGTTAGATAGAAAATAATATTTCTATAAATATTACATAACTTATTTTACGATTTAGTGTGCGTAATTAATATCAATAAACATTTTCCAATAGAAGTTTACAAATGATTTTAGGTTTATTGAAATATATAATTAACTATTGATCGTACAACGTGGAATATTTATTGCTACGTATATTATAGCTACGTTTATATCTTGTGTACTTAACAAAATTAAAATCTGTTTAGATAATTAGATCCATCTTAGGCGATATTAGGCGACATCTTCATATATCTTTTATAACTAAAAGAATTAGAATAAAATGAAAAATAGAGTGAAATTATTATAAAATAATTGCTTATCCTTATTTATCCAAGTTTTATATAGTTTATACATTGCTGTATCATTAATTCATCAAATATTACGTAAGAACCTAAATAGCATCATTCGATTCCAATAATTTTGATATCTTTCCCGCACGAGATTATCAAACATAAGTTATAACAATTACATTATCCGTTCCAATTGAAAATGACGTGAGCGATCATTAAGTACATGGTTATTGTCATAGCACTCGTCAGCATAATTGGAAAGCCCACCCTGAAATAAACGTATTGAAAATTATTTGTCGAAGTAATTAAATTATTACAACACGAAGAATGAATTAGCGACAAGCTCTTGTGAAAATGATATACATTTATTCGCGATTTAGTATTCAATCTGAATTCGAAATATCATTCACGATCAGAGTATACGGTATTTGATATTGGACTAGTTAATAGATATTTTGTACGATTATATCGTTTATTATCGTCTCGTGTAAATTAAAACGAATTAAAATATAGGTCAAATCAACTTTTTCATATGTATGTATAATGTTAAATTATGATATTTATATCAGATATTAGCCTTACGTTACGAATTTAATAAATAAATAAATATTCGCAATTTAGACAAATTTTTCAAAGTGCAACACGTTAAGTAAAGTATTATTAAATATCTGTAATAATAAACTAGTAACTGTGGAGGTAAATATAACAAGTAGTTTAATCACAATGTATAATCGTTGCATTATAATACTATTATCATTAATATTATTTTCGTACGTATTTTTTTATATTTATTGTATTATATATTTTTCTCTATTTATAGAAATAGAAAGTGTATAGGAGCGCACTTACTTGAAAAATTGGATAAAAGAGAATTTGTATCCATGTTGTTCCGCAACTCCTACGCAAACTACATTAGCAGTAGCTCCAATCAAAGTTCCATTTCCTGCAAATATTCCCATCCATTCAACTACATAAATCACAGTAAAATTCGTCTTTATTAATTTCTTCACTTTTGCAAGAAAACATGACAGTGATAGCAGAAACATCATGGTCATACCGTTAGATCGGTAAATTACATTACGCTCTAGCCGATAGACAATTAAATTGATTGCATTGAAAAATAATTTTAACAAAATTAAAGACTTAAACGTCAGTATTGATTTTTCAACACATTTCGCTCTAATTGCTATATTTGCTTTACTGTATCTTATAATCCTTAGAAGCAATCATTTATTTGTTTAAACAGAATGTTCATTAGACGTTTCAATTTTCATTGCAAAAATATGTGCCATTATTTTTACAAATACTATTATTAATTACGTCAAAATGATTATCATGCAAATTTCTTTACCTCCCATACAAGCGCCAAAAGCTAAAGCCCATACCAGGGGCTGCAGTGGCAGTTTAAGTTCGTTATTTTGAGCCAAAGTAGTAACGACTCGTATCATCATCGTTGACAGAGGTACGTTGTCTACGAATGCACTTGCGAACGCTGACACCCAAAGCAGTAGCAATATAGCTACCGCTAATCGTGACTCTTCGTTTACAGATAGGATTATTTTTTCTGTTTGTTTTCCTATCCAAGCAATTAGGCCCAAACGCGATAATGCCTGAAGCATAAAAGTTATAATTATTCGAAGTATTTACTTGATGCAAAAATTTGAGGTCAGGTATAATGATCAAGCTCATTATGTTTATTCGTATGCTATGGCAAAGTCTTAGACACGCTTCTTTTATAGAAATGGTAAATGAGAAGAATTTGTAGGAAGATATAATACACATAAATATTAGGAATTTTATTATCATAAGATATTTTTTCCTATTTTTCTATTGTATGTATTTAAGTACATGCACATATGTAGATATAGCAGTACTCTTAAGCGTTTTATAAATATCATTTTTATACTCGTCTTTTATAAAATGTTCTAAAAGTAATAATATAGTAATATTATAGTATAAGTATATGGATAATTTCCAAGTATTTTATACCTCCATAAGAATAAATAGCGATGCAAAAAATAATAAAGTGCTCCATTCTACGCGCGCCATGAGACCATCCAAATCTTCGCTGTCGGCTAATATTAATAACAAAAGAACGCCTAATAAAGCGGTCCAGCCTAGTGACAAGTGCAGATTTGGAATACTGTGCAGAAAAAATAATGTGATCACAAAGATCAACGTAAATCCAGATTTCGCTAGTAACCACTTGTCTCGAATAGGATACTGTAACATAAAATTGCGATTAAAGTAAGATTTAGCGATTTATAAAAGCTTCTTTTCCGCTTAAATCTTTCTTCCATAATATTGTAATTAGCTAAAATAAATGTTATAATTATTAGATAGGTTGTACGTATAAATTTAAAAATTAAATTAACAAGTACGTATACGTGATTACAATAGTCGATATTTACTTTTTCTTGAAGTTCTTCGAGCGTGGTTTTATATGTTTCAAGGGTGACGCTGCCTGTTATTAGCTTTTTTTTTAACTGCGAGAGTAATCGTTGGACCTTTTTTAGCAAAGTCTCTCTCACTAAATTTTCGTCCTTACTGTAACTCGACAAACTCGCCGCAGCTCTTTGCCAAATGGCAATTTCATGTCTTAATTCCTAAAACGATCGCATAAAGAAACCCGTTAGATATTTTTTATATTCAGCTACTTTAGCAATCTATGAGAATCGAACTTTGTCTTTGTATCGTTAAAGTACGTAAAAAGTCTACGATCTAAAGAATTTTTAGCTTATTTATGATAACTAGACCGCGGATATTTATGCAAATTTGTGTTTTCACGAAAACAGAAGGAATAAAAGCTAGGCAGAAATTTGTTTCATCCTCTAAATGAATACTTAATACATATTCTAGCGACTACTGTTTATATGTACATACGTATTTTGGACATTTTATATATCTTTGTATATTACGCTATACGCGTACTGTGCATTTTTGTGCTTTTCAATTTGGACGTATAAAAATTCGCCGTCAAAAATCTAGAGATAACAAATGAGAATGTTCGTACCTGTACATCTTGTGGTTCGGCGAATTTAAGAACAGCTATGTCTCGGAAGATAAATCGCAGCTGGACAAAAACTACAAGTATTACCAATATAACACCGATGCTCATGTGCATTGTGAATGTACTAAAATCGATACCCTAAATAACAAATAACAATATTATGTATCAACGTTACCAAATTAAATGTTATCAAACGTATCAATATTATAATTCTTAATTTTATATAATAGCAAGTATCTTTTAATTTTATTCTGTGAATTTTCTCAGTTACGATTTCATTTCATTCGCAATTAAATATAATATCTTCAGTTTTATATCTCGTTTGTAAAATAAATGCTCGTACGGTATTTATGTTACCAAAAAATTATTTGTATGTAAATTATATACTTGGTATATTAAGTAAACGTTAAAGCAAAGATGAAAGTAAAGTTGAGTCGAATAAATTATTGTACCGACGTAACTTAATCCTTAGTGAAATATTTAATAGAAATTGATATTGAAAGTAATGCTTACGTTATTAATAACATCGCGATTCGATGTAATAATTACGTTAGGCGGATCGCCTATCGGTGTCATAGCACCCCCGATATTAGAATAAACCACCATCGATGTCAATATTGGCACTGGATTTATTTCCATTACTTCGCATAATCTAATGGTTACCGGTGTCATTAACATCACTGTCGTAACATTATCTAGGATCGATGAAACGAATGTTGTAAAGAAACATAGTGTACCTACGAGTGGCCACAGCTTTCCTGCAGTTATCTAAAGAAATTAAACGAAATTATATTTGTAGGAGCATATTTCAAATATATGTATAATAATATGTATGTACGTAGCGAAAAGATATTCGATATTACGTTATACGTAGATATAGGTAGATACAGGCTCCGGTCTAATAACATACACAAGCGAGTATAACGCGATTCTTTATGAACGTAGAATAATATTTCTCATGTGAAGCTTCGTTTCCGAGAAAGTCGCTAATTACTTGGCTAATTACCACCCGAGTATGAATGAAACAATCAGTATGTGGAATATAATTTTTCCGTTTATGTCTTTGTTTAAAAAAAATAGAATTTGAACGTGTTTCGTTAAGAATTGGTTTAGTACAAGCATATAGTAAATCTTCAACGTTATTTTATCCGAAAACAAAGGGTCTTATTCATTTACTTATTACGTACATATAGTTACTCATTTATGGAAATACACGTTAAACTTTAGTTTAGAAAATTGAACGTGTATGTATAGAATTACATTATCGCGTATGTCATGAATTGAAAACAATGCAATTGTTCGATATTAATACTTAATTGGGTATACATATACGTAAGATGTATAAACTTGACGAAGGAAGCAAGTTACCTTGTAAGCATAGACTGCTAACCAGTCAAATACACCTGTTTCAGCGACTACGCCGACAAGAATCATCATTGAGAATAATAACAATAATGTATCGACATCTATCCAAGACATTAATTCATTCATAGTTGGTCTCTGGAAAAATATCCAACATATAATATTTCTGCCATAAGTGAACGTTTCTCTACAAAATTTTCCCAAATATTAGGTTTTTTTTTCTTATATTACCTCGTTTATAGTTGCTAATATCGCGATAGACATAGTCGAAGCTAACATGGCTGCTAAAGTTCTATGTACAACCTACGAATACCAATCGATTATGAACTAAAATCATTTAAATCACATTTAAAAGCATAGATAATAAAAATCAAAATACTAACTAAATAACGAATAGATAGCTCATAGTCGCTAATTACCTCGAATACTATAAGTATATATAATCCAAATAAGACTGCCGCAGCATACGCTATTCCGTCATCTTTGTTCATTGACGATAAATCGTAACTGATAGAGATGGCAAAACTGGATTTTAGATTTGTTTTCAATTTAATTAATATCTCACCGCATTCTAGAGTACTGTAAAATATAAAATATTAAGATATATAAAATACGTATATAATAGTAGTTTTGTATAGTATTCGGAAACATACATACTAGATACTATGTAATAAAATTGAATTAAATTAAATTGACGAGTTACGTGTTACGTCTAATGGAAAATTTAGCAGCAGAGAGTACAAATAGTAATTTAATCGTAAGATTATTATACGTGCCTTTCGTCGATATTTTCTAAATTAAAAACTTTTTGCTGCCTCTGTCCAGGAAATATATCTATCAATTTCTCCGGAAGTATTGGTAAAATCCATACATCGCTTATATTCTATGTATGCGAAAGATCATGAATTAGGACGAGTCTGTGTTTCTCTATTTAAGTATCAATTTATATATTAAACATAATATAGCGTGATATTTGTAACTGTATTATGAATGTATTATTAAGAGAAATTTTTAGTTAAAAAAGAAACGTATTTCCAGATAAAAATGACAAAAAAGAAGGTTCGTTAAAGATATGGAATATAACAACTGTCTGTCATGTAAATTAGATTATATACGTATATTTACCTTAATCTCTTCAGATCCTAATAAAAATTGATTAGTATTATTTGCCTGACCGACGAGTAGTTCTAACCATACCATTAAATATCTATCAGATACATTTGTGTATTCTATCGGTTTCATTTTTATTGGTGGAAGTAATGACCCTTCTATCATTAAATTGATATGTTTACTAGGAATTTGACCAAACATTTTGTAGCCTACGAACATTTAAAAATTAATTTAACAGTGACAATCGTTCTCTCGTATGATACTGAAATTGAATTTAAAAAAAAGTTCATGAACATTCTTGTGATAAAAATGGTTTAATAATATTGTACGATGCAATGATCTATCCATCCATCATGTTTCGAAAAATATGTTTACGCCTTTATCGTTTTAATTATTTCAATAATTAACCAAAATTGTAAAGAAAGGGATACTTTTTATTTCTCCACTGGGTATTGAAATTTGGTGCAACGCTTCGATCCTTTCGCTCTTAATTATCAGTATTAGCTAGAATGAAAAAATACAATAATCTTATACGATATCTGTTTGATCGAATACCAGTAGATATGCACAGAATATTAACATATAGTTGCATAAATCAAAAATATGTTTCTCCGTTTAATGTATTTTTGTATTCTAAACTGTTATCAATTGTTAAAATTACACTTATCTTCGCGATTAATTATTTTCTTCTCAAGTCAAAGCTTAGTCATAGAAATGTCTTTTAATACACTTATAATTTGTTTTAGTACTATTACTTACAGTGAATATTAGCCAACAGCAGCATAATAAGATTAACTTGATATAACGATAAACCTTGTGTTTCGTTTCGTTGATCCCTTGTGTAATTGTAATATCGTTATTCCCATCTTCATCGCCTTTTTTACTTTGCATTCTACGTGTAACATTCAATAAAAATATTATTCAGCTATTTATATAAACTAATTCTTGTTATTAATATACAATATCATAATCTCAAATAATTAATAAATAATGGGTAAATATTCCAACTGTGTTTGTTATTGAGTTAATTGCGTTTATTACTGCTTTTGGCGAGGAAATAATACTTAAACAACGATTCGTTTCACTTATTAAATGAAATATAATGACGTAATAAATATGTATTTTATTTCTGACATTTTATATATTTTTCCATATTACGTAATACATACATACATTCTTGTACATCATATAAATTCTTGTACTTGAAATTTACCATAAATACATATATGTATATACACGTTATATTCACGAAAACAGGTGTTTTTAATCAAAAGTAAAGGAAAGATCTTGCGTCACTTACTTTTGTGGCAATGCAGACTGTGTCCCAAGAGACATATTTACTACCAGACAGTCTTTCTTCGCTCCATCCAAAGATCTGGAATAGATTATTATTATTTGATTTGAACGTTCACGTGAGATCTACTCTTTAAAATAAACTAATCAAACGTTGGATATATTAAAAAAATATACATGTACGTATACTCTATCAAAAATATAAAACACAAAACGTATAATAAAAATATAGCAAACTATCATAGTATCTAATATGTATAACGGGACATGTGCTTTAATGATCGTAGTAGCCACTTCTTTATGTTATTCTTTTAACAAAGCACGTTTAAGGAATATCCACCTTCCTTCTATAGTTTGATGAACACGATCATATTCTTTTTGAAAAACTGCCAAACTAGGATCTAAACGTATTGCTTCTGGTAGTTGACTCCAAACGCGGAGCACCTCTTCTGGGATTTGACCGAGTATTATCGAACTCGTAATAGATGATGGAGTTACTGTAATGTAACGGACATCGTAATGTTCATTATGGATCATAATCTATGTTGATATCGTATATTAATTATTATGAAATCGTGGAAATTCAAACTGAATTAAATGAAATTATAATTTCTTCCGCAAACATGACAATCTTACAGTTTGCGAATAGTAACTTTACAGTATGAAAAAGAAGAAAAGAATGGAAGCAAAGATTTCAAATTAAATTGATAAAAGAATCAATTACATTGTCCTTAATCTACTCTGATATATGTCAATGCGTGGATGTTATTGTGATGTTACCTGGCGTACCACGGCTGCATCGAGATCCTTTCCTGAGGAACGATGGTGTCCGCAATCCTATCTCATCTTCGCTTGTATCTTCTTGAGACATTGCGAATCGATGAACGATCGCTAATCGTAAATAAATAAATAAATGTATATTATCGATATTGCATGATACCAACAAACGTATATATGTATCTATTGTATATTACATATAAGGTACAGCCTCGATTGTTAGACAGCGGAGATATAAGATTATTTACCAAAAAAAAAAAAAAAAAGTGTAAAGCTTTCGTGAAGTGAAATAAATTACAAGGTGGTTTGAAATTTTTAAATTTCAACTTTCGTATCGACTGTCCACTTTGATTTAATCGAACGAAGAGGATAATAGAAGCCGGTGCGATATTTCGTGTTACCAAACACGATCTTGGAGAAAACATTTACTCGAAGAGAAAGGAAAAATTTCCAAAAAATTGCTTAGAAAAATCACTTACAGCAAAGGATCGTAAATGTATGGTATATAAATTTGTTCCCGTAATGTTTGGCGTCGCAGTTACACTGCGGTTGATGAATTTTCACAAAATATGATACATTTTAATTTTAATCCACCACTGTACTCTATTTCTGTACGGACAGGAAGACTAAGAACATGGAATTGCGTTTGATATATATCATGCTAAATTGTAAATATAATATCTTGTTTTTGTTGGGGGTCATATTCAATGTTTACGTCTCTACATGAGTAATATACATATATACATACGTACGTATGTACGTATTTACTTATAACTCTATTTAGTTTAATACGAATTACCCTGCATCTAGGTCGGTTGTGATTACATTTTTCGGTATAAAAGTATGCAAAATTTTGTTAGTGCCTATCATAAAGTTTACTTCGAAGAATCAAATAAGAATCAAATAAAATATCACCATTAAAATATGATAAAGTATGATAAGGGATTAGTTTTATTAAAATTTAAACTTCTAATATGTGTATCGTAACTATTTTATAATAATAATTTCTTGGTTTAGTCATAAGCAATCCTTAAAAATGAGACAAGTACAGCAACGTGAAGAAGTATTCCAAGATATTGTAAAACACACATTTTCAAGGAATATGGCTGGTCTGGTCTTGCCTTTATTTTAATCTTGGTGCTACTGCAAAATTGAGAAAGAAAGAAAGAAAAATTGAAACGTAATATTTATCATACGAACGCTATCGGAATATTAAAACTTATTTGATTCTATATCAAGTAGATACTACAAAAGAGAAATACCGATTTAGTATTGGTTGGTACCTAATCGATATCGGTTTATGCGGTCGAAAAACAAAGAAGGAAATTTCTATGTAAAGTGATTTTGTGAAAGCATATTGTATGTACGTATTACTAAAAATAAATAAATAAAAAGACATTCAAGACATAAGTATAAAAATATCGCGTTAATCGCTAAGTATCAATAATAATATTATGATAATTGTTAACTAAAAAAGAAAGTATGTTTATTATTTGCACAAGTGGCATAAAATAAAGTATATACCCAACACGAGACATTTCATGAGAAGAAAGTGCTTGTGGTCTAATTCGCCACAAAATTTCGTAAGCTGCAACTTCACCAGCTTGGATTGCACCATCTATCGTTCCAGGCCAATTGATAGCGTATTCGCTCGAAGCAAAGAAAATTCTTACAAAATCGATAAGTTTTATTAGAAACAAATACGTTTTTCACTTATCAAATCAGCGTTCGTTTTACTCGAGAGACATAATAATTCAATTATTAATAACAAGCAGAAATTAATAATATTTTATATCGTTACACGGCATATCGTATATTTTACGTTAAGAGAAATAGTAAAGCAAGTATGTAAAAAACATATATAGAATACGAAATAGGTCCGACTGTCTATGTATAAGATATTAAATTTTTAAATATCAGTCTTACGGTACTACTTTACTCACAAACTTGGAGTTATTTTTATCACCGAATTAGCGGACCTAAAATTATGACGTAACCTTTTCCATCTTTGGATCTCAGTCATTTTCTAATCTTATGACACACTCAGTGGTAACTAAGTTCCTTCCTTACTAGCAAAAATGAATGTGCTTTATCTTTGATTACATTGATATTTAAAAACATCCTCATACCTTTCGTAAGAAGCTTCTGTATGATTAATATAATCCTGAATGGGAATGGGCTTCAGGACACTCATAGGGCAACCAGGTTTCATTTTATCATTTATCAATGACTGATCGAATTCTTTGTATCGTAAAAATCTCGATGCTTCGACAGTTTCGTAACAATCTTGTAACGTGTCAAACAGTCCTCTCTTATGTGTCTGTTCGAGGTTAGGTTCGGCAAGAAACCCAGCGAACACGATTCCTTCCGTGTTGCCTAGAGTTGCATCGTAAACGATGTTTAAATTGTTACTAGAATCCCAAGTGGTGATAATATCCTTTGCAGAATTGGATCTCCAAAATGGTTTTTTATAAAACACATTGAAAAACACATTTTCTGCCGGTGTGTACAATGTTTCGATATTTATTGAAGAGAGAGATGGTTCGATAATGATACTGTTCTGCATTGATGGAGGTATCGCAATAACTACGAATTCGCATCTGTAAAAAATGATATTAATCAATCGTATTTAAAAGTATATACGTACAATGGTTCACCAAACTGATTTCGACGCTTGTTATAGTAGCTTTATGTATGTACATAATATGTGCCTATTGTGGGTGTGTATGTGTGCGTTATGTTATATGAAACACTTTGAAATTTCGTTATTAAAGCATAATGAAATATTTCGTTATTATATTGATAAAATTTGGGCTCAATTTGAAAATGTATATAAAAGTTACATAAAAATTATTGCGGACATACATTTGGTAAAGAATTAGTATACCTACAACAGGAATAGTTCCTTAAAAGTAAGATTACAAAAGTAGAATACAGATGGTGTCACAAAAATGTTACGGTCTATTATTCTATATAATATATATAATGCAATCAGTAACTGACTGTTTAAATATTTTGGTAGTTTTTGCGAAGTTTGCGATATACGTGTAAATATCTTTTAACTTTTATATACATATCGTTATATTACATTTTGTTAATCGAAATATGTTCATAAAATGTGTATTTATTTCACTGTGCATATGTATTTATCGCTGAAGATACGCACGAGATAGAGCTACCTCTGCATCGTTACAATTCCTTCAATTATCGATTTCTTATAAAAATATATATTTATTTTTGAATTATTAAAATGTATACCTGAAGTAATTCCTTGTCGTAGACACATAAGCTCGATCATCGTTGAATGTAATTTTACTAACTGGCTCTACGTATCTTATCTTTCCATGCTGTCGTAAAATATTCTTTAATAGTATATGCGTGATCTTACACATACCATCCTGCAGAAACACAATACGAATATTACAAACAATTAATCAAGGTAGGAGTTCTTTTTCCAAGCAAAGGTCAATAACTTATCATAATTTTGTTGAAATATCTATACATCTTACAAAAATGATCGTGTATGAATTCTATTCGTAATTTACGTGACATTATTATTCACGATATATGCATAGCGTAATCTCTTACTTGCACGAAATATCGATTACTATCACCTATCATAATTTTCAATCGATTTAAAAAACCTGATGCTCCGTTCAACATAACGAAAAACCAAAGTGCTGAGACGTTGTTGAGGTCTCTTACAGCTGTGAAAAATTATAAACAATTTTATTCATTAAACATTAAAAAATTATAAACAGGTTTATTCATGTTCCGTTCAATTTGAATTTTCTTAGATATCTTAGATATCTTTCTTCGTAATTACTACGTTACTTGCTATTTTTCATCTTGAAATTTACAAATACTATTAGATTTTACTATTATTTAGTATCACGTTTCGGTAATAAATTCGTTCGTCCTTCACGACTGTCTTTACATTTCGAAGAATGTAAAAATACACGTATTTGAATATTTTGGCGAAAGATATACGTATATTAATAAATAAATAAGGTAAATAAATTATTTCTTGGTTATAGATAGACTTTATATTATAATAACACTTGATATGCTCTTTTAAAAAAGGAAGAATAAATTTCCTACTTCGCCTAATATACCTACATATATACATACGTACATATGTAAAGGCATATATTTATATGTTTTATAAAAAAAGAAATAAAATTGTTTAGTAATTTTTGTTAAAAGTTTGAAAGAAATGTACCGCATGTGCTGCAAATATATGCTCGACATAGTGATCGTGCATACGGGAAATAAACGATTTTACGTAGTAGTTGTTCAACACTAGTCTCGGCAAGATACTTAGCTTCTTCTTCGTTCCCCGTATAATTACTAAATTTTGAGTTTAGTACACTTTCTTCGATCTAAGTGAAAAATAAATTTTTACGTATGATATATCGAAACTACAGTAAAGTAAAATACTTTAATTAATTTTATCGCTCGTGGTAAGGTATCGAATATATAAAGTTAAGTATAGTAGATATATCGATTTATGTTACCGTTCGAAAAAAATCGTGAACCTCGGCTCCATAAAATTTCGGTAAAATTTTAAACCATGTATCATTCGTGTACAGTACTTTTTTGTTCGTCTCGTTACGGGATGCTTGATCAATTTTTATATGTAACCTCTTCACTAGATCAGTCACATGTTTTTGCAAGGAATTGGCGTGATAAGTATTGCTAAAGCTTTTTTGTAAAATGCGCCCTCCTATTTCACCTAATTTTAGACAAGCCTAATAAATATATTTGTAACAAAGATGGTATTTTTAAATCGTAGGAAGGATAATTTGTAAATTTTAATTAATGGTTTTCCACCCATGATAGCCTTTAAGAAGGGTTAATAATAAAAACAATTTGCTGAAAATAATCACAGATATCTCGTATCGAAGATCGAGCAAGGATTAAGATATATTTTTAACGTTTCAAACATTGACTTTATATTTTCTGATTTGGAAAAATATTTACTATTTGCTTCGATGACTAATACATCTAACCCAGTTTCTTTGCTTAGAATGTTATATGCGCACGTAAGACCAGCTAAACCTGCTCCTATAATTATAACATCGTAATCGTTCTCATCCTCTCTAACAGATTCCTCATCGGCAAAATCAGCAGCCATGTGTTCCTTGTCGCTATTTCAGTATTTATAGTTGTTTAAATGGAACCGCAAAAAAGACTTGTGGATAATTTTTCCAATTTTATCTGAAGTTGACTGCTTAAACGCTTAAAAGAGTACCCGTATCGTAATAATAAAGAAGAAGCGCTTCGTGAGTTGAATTTAATTGCTGGCTTCGTTTATAGCTCGAAACAGTCTATAATACATATATCTGATTCTCTATTCTGATATCTTTGATTTCAGAATCAAAGTTCTATTTTCTATTACGAGATCGTTGCAGTTCAGTTAATAACGATACTAATATTTCAGTTAAAGCCGATCATTACCGACTACTAACCGCTAATTGCAAGTAGCGATTTAGTCGCGTTAAAGAATGTAATTCGCTTCTAGTTGAAATCGATGAAAGCTACGAACCTTGTTACGACGATAATTTTTATACGAAACGAAACAATTTGCCTACTGAAAATTTATTTTCGTTATATATTAACGCTAGACTCGGAATAATTTAAAAGATATCGCTCGTCGATTATCTTAACGATTATACCTTTAGTCGAATCTAACAGGTCGTTCGCATTTTCACCTATCTATTTTATGTAAAATGTTTCTTTTTGTTCATACAGCGACGCTACCAACTGGGACGAGGAAATCTACAAAAAACGTACTTATCGTGCTTCTCTCCTTTCAATTGTTCTCAAAAGTCTACCACGATACTATCGACTATCACCGATGCGATGTAGGTAATGGATAACGGATTTCTCTGCATCCTGACTATTACCTGACAATTTCATCACGCTAGCAAAATGACGCGAACTTTCACGTACAAATTCCAATACGCAACAGCTCAAAAATAACGGTCACCGTCGTCTCGAAGCAGTCAGTCCCTTGATAATTCAAGCAACTTTTAACTGCAACCTTTATAACTCCCGCGATGGCCACCTCCTTTTCCACCCCCCCCTGTATTCCCCTTCCTTCCGGTTCGTCCTAGAAGCGTTACTTTCTTCCACCCCCTTTACGACTGGTCTACTCTCTCTTTACGGAGCTGTACATCTTAAATAATTGATCCTAACGTAGTTGCCAGTGTTTTTATAACTGTTTTACCGCCGGCTGTTGCCGCTGTGATATACATTATTTAGCCGTCGGTTTTTAAACTTAAGTCCCTGGGCATGGAGGTGTGAAAACACCCAAACAACTATCGGGGATCCTTTTTGATAAAAGTATACGATTCCGAGCTTCGTTAATCCCCTTCTTGGGTGGACGCGTCGTAAACGTTGCACGGCTTTCTTTCAATTCAAACCAACAATTACATTTCCTATTCCTATTTCATTTCTCGTTTCTTTTCGGGTCAAGTTCTTCAGTTTTTGTTTCATATCCGTTTACTACTTTGTGCTTTACATATTGTACAATTTTTTTCTTAATCCGTTAATCAGGTCATTCCTTAACTGCAGACTTTCATAATCATGGAGTTAATAGTTAATAAAGACAAATTAATTTTATTCCTTTTTATTATTTATTATATTTATCTTGTATTAATCTAGACTTTCAAACTGTATTTTACTAATTCTAATTTTTGGAAATATGAATATAAATGTTGTTTGTTTGCAACAAAAATGAAACTTTGCGATAGAAGATGTAAGATATACACGTAGGTGTAAATCACCGTTGGCATTAACATCGCAAGTCTCTTTCTATCAACTTAGAAGACCTTTCTTAACCAAATTTATAATTTAGAAATTAAGGAATCCGAAGATAAAGAGCTTATCAAGAATTTGATAATATTTTCTGCAAGGTTTGACAGTTACAAACATCGATTTTATTACCGCTTACTGATTTCTAAAAATCAGTTTAATCGTCTCGCAATATTCTATTATACGTAGCTATGATAACGACGAAGAATAAAATCGTTCGCAATTTTGTACTTATAATCGAGGTTGTGAAAAATTGGTAAATATTAGGATATTTTTCCAAGGATTCAACACTTTCAACAAGCATTTGTTTAACGATAAACAACGAGCAAGAATCTTTCGCCAAAATCATTCTACAATTTTATAATTTCCATGATTCTTTCACCGTGTTCTTTTCTATGTTTCTCGATTTTATTCACAGGATTACTTGTTTTTTTAGAGAAACCCAGAAGAGGCTGCGTTGGAGAGAGCAGCTTCGCCAGGGGATGCAGCTAGTTGGTCGCGAGCACCGCCACTTCCGGCAAGAATGAACTTTCCGAATGCTGAATGCAACGTCGTTCTCTTCTGGAAAGCACTTTGACAGAGCCCCACGGGTACATTACTAGGATTGCCGCCACCAATTGAACTCCCCCGACTCGCCGTTCATGGTTCAGCCCGGGCCTCGGCTCCCTTATGTCTGCAAACAGAGCCGCCCGAGGCGACACTGCCGTTCAGTCAATCGCTCGATTCAGAAACGATGAAGCAACTTGCAGATTCTCCATTGTTGACGGTATTTGACTTAGCCGCGCGTTGCGTTGGTTCGTTGGCTGGGCGCTGATCTGCATAATAGCCATTAAAGCCGAAAGGATTGGGACTCGCACGGCAACGCGACGGGATAAGTTTTCGAGCCAGAGTCAAGCAGCCTGATTAAGTCTCCTCACGCGAAACTTTGGCACGCTCGTCGTTACTTAGCTACTAGGGAGAGAAATTGATTAGATATTCTAACGGAACTTTGGTCGAAACTTTCTTTGACGAAACACGTGTTTTCTTCGGCCGACCGTGAGTCAGCGACAACAACCGGATTCGCTGTTACATCCGCCTCTTCGGTTTGCTGGAGAATAATCGATTTCTAAAAGTCCGCTCCTCTGGTCCTACTGCTCTTTCCACCGTTTTATATTGGGAAATATTTTTCTCCCTTTATCGTGTAATACGCGTATGAACGAAAAATCATAGGTGGCGGAAAGAACGAACGATCTCGTATGATACGAATCGCCGACGAGTTCGTGTAAAAGAAATTCTATTATACCGGAAGGAGCTGGAGGCCGAGGTCACGGTAAGAAGTTCTCGTCAGGTACCGCTTGCAGCCGAATATATGGGCGAAAAGAGGTTACAGATTGCATATTACCGAAATCCACTTTTCGAGACGGCGAGCTCGATTTCCGGTGGAAGGTGGTTGCTAACGCACATGGTTGCTCATAGTCTCGCTTTATACGACCGAAATTCCGACTAAGATGCAAGAGGACACAGAGGGCAGCGAGATGGAAGAAGCAAAGTAGCGGCGGAGAGGGCGGGCGGTACACAGGGGGAAGGGAGGAATTCGTAATATAGAGGGCCGCTCTACGACCCCGTTGGGAGGAATTCCGGGGTACGTTTTAAATTGCTGCATCCCCAACCTCCTTGTTTATGTATGCTACCGTGTTTCTTATTCTTGTGCGGCAGCGAAGGAGAGAGCGCGCGCCGCCCTAACTTTATGTGCACAGTGCCGGCATAAGTATGCAATCTATGCGTTGGTGTGACCGTATCCCTGTCTGCGTGATCGTACACGCGAAAGCGCGAGGTCTATGTATTCCACGAAGGGAAAGGATGTATGAGTGAGCGGCGCGTACACGCGATCGCGCACCCTTTACACCAGTTTCTATGTGGCCGCTTGTATGTGTGCGTATTGTACGGTGAAACGTGGTCCTACGTTTCCTCGCACTCGCACCGTGCCGCTGCTACAGCCTCTCCCCACGATCCGGCCGCCGTTTTCTCCCGTGAATTCTTTTCGCCTTCCGAACCGGCTCCACGCTCTTTCCTTTCCTCCTTATTCCCCAACTTCAGACCCGACTTCAGAGCTACCCCTCCTGCTATCTACCGTTGAGTTGCGTCGGTTGCCTTTACCATGTATCTATCCTTCTCCTTCTCTCTCTCTCTCTCTCTCTCTCTCTCTCTCTATCGCCAACCCTCTTCCGTTCCATTCCTACCTTCCGGCCTCAATTGCTGTAATCTATGGCCTATACTGGTGGATTTAACCGTGGAATTGAGCCACGGTGATTTGTACGGTTTATTAATATTGCATCGGTGTCGGGGATGGAACTTGGCCATGGGTTTTCATAGATTTTCAACGACGACCGGATGATTATATGCACGTGAACGGATTGGGATATCGAGTGGTCGCGATGCACGGTTCCATGTAAACCAATTTTCTGACCGTGCAATTGCGGGACTCGTTTCGCCGAATGTTCTTCTATCCTGCGGCGTCGGTGAAAACTACGGAATATTTATAAGGTTTGATAGATGTACTTACAGCAATTTTTTTAAACTTTTTTTTATCCTCTAACAAACACGTTAAATACGTTAAATTTTGGAGAATCCGACGTTACCACTTATATCGTAAACAATTGTATTTCGTTTGATCGGGTTTTGCAAAAATTGCGTCACTACGTTTTATCATATAGTTTCTTATAAATATAGGTAGATTCATAATAAGTGGCGGAAAAACAATAACTGATAGAACGTATCAATCCATAGCATCGAGTAAATATTTATCAGCGTTCTATAGATTGCACTCTCTTGGGCTTAGGCTCACTCGTTATTTCGCTCGTGCTTCGTGTTATAGGAAATAGATTATTGCGCTGTGGTTTCATTGGCAGGAAATCACGCTCGAAGGCAATACGATCCTGACGTGTATCACTATGACACCGATAACGCAATGAATATTATCATAATTTTGCGATATCAGCTTTCTTCGCTTTGCTGCAGTTTGACAGCAAACGATCTCTCTTCGTACGACTAATTAGAGATCGTATCGATGTAAATAACAAATTTATAACCTACGATAATATTACAACATATTCTGTGTAAAGAATAAATACACACGTTTTCACGTTGAATGTATTTTTTTATTTTTTTACCTTCCCTCTATAAAATTCACAAAAAATGGAACACAGAACAGGGAATGACACAGTGATAAATAGGATTATTTGAAATACGTACTTATTCGTCGAGAAGAAATCATCTTATGTGAACAAATATTTGATATTTAATAGAATCTCGAGTAACACGTATAGAACATTCTCCTTTGCCAAATTTACACTCCGTAAAAGTTATTAGTACGGAATTTTTATATATAATGTTGATGTACTTACCTGTGTTCACAAGCGCGCGTAACTTTTCAGTTTGTACACACGCGTATATTTTATTTATAATGTTTACTAAATGAACGAACAAATAAGTCGAAAGATTATCAACAAATTTTATTTGTTGTGACATTATATGAAAAACTATTCTTTATAAAATATTCAAAGGCTGATTTCGAATAAATTTGAAGGTAAAGTGCGTTAAAATGTGTGCGTGTATCGAAAGTTTCATCTTTAAAAACTAACTTTTAAAATCCGATTCTAACAGAGACAAAGTCTTCCGATGGACAAATCTTAGGACTTTAATAAGTTTTAAACTTATGAACAGCTGCGACGAAACTTGGCAAGAATATCGGTCCATTAAAGTGCTGCATAATGGTGCACTTTCACGGGTGATTATTTGTTCCTAAAGGAATATGTATATCGAAGGTAAGAAGGTTAAAACATTTTCTTTTTTCTATTTTTCCTTTTCTATAACTCGATGAAAAATATTCCAGAAATACAAAAATATTCGTTTATTTTCGTACGACCGTCTTTATTCTCTCGAACAGTTTCTCTTAGAAACATTACAGGCAAAGTATTTTAAAGGGATCACAAGGATGTAAAAGCGGAGGACAAAAAATTATTCAATGAATTTTTGAACACGATTATCAATGCTTGATAATTGATGGTATTCCCAGGAAAACTAAGACCAAAATAACTAGAGATCGAAAATAGAAACGAGAAGGAAATGCGCGAACGCGTATGATGAGAAGATACGTAGAGAAAGTACGAAAGAAAGATAATATTCGAATAAAACGATTACGATCGAAAAATAATTGTAACATTTTCAATTCTTTATTTTCTTTTTCAACATAGCATTTTCGTTTTTGAGATATTTTTTCGTATATTATCAAGAACGTTCGATCGGTCGATTCTTATTTTTCGTTAATAAAATTTAATAGAGATGTTCTTACTTTAACGTATACCTATCAGGTACATATATAATCGCGATCGAGCTAATAAAAGAATCCACTTAATTAGGTCACATCTACTTTTTAAGATAAATCTATCGAACGAGACAAATCTATCCAATACGATGCTAATCATTTTACAGACACTTTACATCCTCCTTTTATTGTACGTGGTAAAGAGTCGAGATTTGCGCAGTGAATGTAATCTGCCGTTGACGAAAATGGCGCGGAACTCTTTACTCGAGTTTTTTATTCACGAGCAGGTGAATGAACGACGCTTGAATAAATGAGAAATCGAGTGAGCGAGAACGAGAGAGAATGCCGTGCGGCGCGGCGTGCGCGAAAGAGCCGTGGGTGGAAAAATGACAGTTGTGCGAGCTATCGTGAATCGTCAAGTTTAAATCGAAAACGGATGTACGTTGTCGTGGTAATAGAACATTGTATGGATTTTATTTCAAATTTTTTTCCTTGCTAACATTCGGATTTTATCCTTTTTTACTGCCCGACAAATCTGTCCTCGCCCATACCACTTAACACGCCAGTTACGCTTGTTTTCTATTTTTCATTTTTCCAGCTTTGCCAATCTTTCCGCCGATTCCATCGTAAAAACTTTCAAACTCCGTGTCATTTTCGGCACATAATATTTTTAATGTATACGAAGGCTCGTATTATGTATCGTATTTGTATTGTACGTATCGTTCGTATAAAATATATTGAAGTTTCAATAGTATGGCGAAGGTGCGTTTAGACCAAACGAGCAAGAATCTAGAGCGCGAGAGCAAGAGAATTTGCTCGTGCTGGTTTATTGACAGCGACTATCGACAAATCTGTTCGTAAACTCATTTACAGCAAAAGAGCTTCTTCGGGGTAAAATAAACGCGAGCAAACTATTCGTCGAATATTTGCCAACAGGCGAAAGAATGCTCCTTTATAAATTATTATATTTCTGCGAGCTACTGTGGATGTATCGATATACATTTGCTAACTCTTTAATCAACCGTGCCGACGAGTAATTGTAATTGATTAAAAATATGATAGAAAGTATCGTTAAGTGGTTGAAGGATTGGCGATAATGCGATTGTTAGTTGGCAATCAGGTTGCATCGATAGTTTCGATTAGGGTGGTAAATTCTAGTGAAAATCAAGTATGCGAACATACTGGCAGGCATTTCGTATATTGTGCGGAACCGGTACTTGTGCGTTCATATTTCCGTCATACACTTATTCCTTCAAATATTCAAGCACCGGCGAGCATCATGCAGAGAATTTTGAAACAGCCCCAGTGTTTTTGTTATAGGTACTTTTCTTTCTTTGGAATTGCATGCATGAATTCATAAGGACCAGTACAGCAATTTTATGCCAGGTAACACGAATTCGGTGATATTATCCCTATTTTTAGAGTTAAACTGTAACGCGAAAAACGATAAAAGCAAATTATTATGTAAACAGAATTAATAATGCAATTAAGAATAATATACAGCAATATCAATACGTAAATAAAGAATAATACGCCAACTATGATCTATTTAATGAAATACGATTAAATTATTATGATGTAATGTATGCGTTTATTATCCAAACAATGTACATAATGAAACGTAATAGATAATATCTTATAATCGAAAAATATTTTACGTTAAAACTAAGCATCGTTTTAACCGTTTAATAAAGTTAAGCAAGTTGTTCGTTATCTTTGAAACGTAAAAGATGGTCGTTTCTATGGTTATTCTATCCGTATAACGAAATTACTTATAATCAAGCGGGGAAAATAAATGGATCTTGCTCGGTTCGAAATTAATTAGTTATTGGAGAAAAGCGGTAATTACAGATCTATTTTCGTATTAAAGCACGATCTAAACTGGATGCGACATAGCTAAAATTTTATCTGAAGAGTTGGGTGCAAAATAATTCTCGTTTTCATCAGTTATTTAGTATTTTTCACATATAAATAGTAAGAAGCAAAATATACATAGTAAATCATTCATTTCTTTTAATTTGGGAAGAGTGTACTGATTGAAAAAATATGAAGACTTAATTATTTAAAATACCAGGCTTTTATCTCACTTATTTTTAAATACTCTCATTTTTATCTCTTACTTTTTTCCCCTGTGATCTTCATATTCTATTATATTTTAAAAGTTATGCTCGCTCTATACTTTAAAATATCAATTCGGTTAAGCCTATAAATAGGAATACGATATCCCCCAAATTAATTCTTTTTTTTTTTATTTTTTCGCTTTTTAATTAAACGTCTTTACGGAAACGCGAAAGGTCGTTCGACAGCGACAGATTGCCGCAGAAAATAAGATAGTCGCGTGTATGTACTTATATAAGTAGCTCTCGAAATTTCAACCCTTATCCACTATACCGACACGCTATATCATTGCGCCGAGTCGTTAAATATACTTATTACGTTGATTAGAAAAATGATATGTTTGATCACGTAATTCCAGGTTAACTTTTATTTACTCTATTTTTAAACAACTGCACCTAATAATGTAATTATTACTTTTGACCAAACGGGGCTACGACTGCAGCTTGCAGCCGACAACCGGTATGATTATATATCAATGTATATTCGATCCATTTCCTTTTGCTAGAAAATGCGTCATATTTTCACGACCATCTTGTACCATTCCTGTCGCTCCTTTTTGACGTGTAGCTCGTAGGGAACATTTAAAACGATACATACAGTCATACGGAATACATAAGTACACGCATAGAATCGCGTTCATACATACAGAGTATTCCGTTGTACTATACATATGTGGGAACAGAAGGGAGGATTCGTTATAACGAAATAAGGAGAAAGGTTCGTATAAATAGATGAGCTTGTTTTCGAGTAACGGCTTATTCGTTAGACGTTTCCTGATAGATCAACAATTTCCTGGCAAATTTCTGGCCAACTCTCTCTCTCTCTCTCTCCGAACCTGAATTCGTTCGATTATCGTTAGTTGTGACACTTGAAATTTCGCATTACAGTAGAACATCCTGTATACGGGATCAGTACTGAATACAGAATTTAATAGAAATAATCTTTGACGATGATAGCGACGTTTAACCTTTTAAAATGTACGGAGATCTTGCTATTAAAGTCTGACTTTACTTAAATTATCCTTGATTGCATTACCGTTTCAAAACGAAACAAAGCCAATCGTTCCTTCCGGAAAGCACTTTGCTTTTTCGGAAAATTCGATTCACGTCGAGTAAAGAGAAGAAAGAACATCGAGCGGCAAACCATTTCGCCCACAGATCACGACGAGAACGATGCGCCGTAAAGCATCAAATTCGTGACTCGTGGAGATCGTTTCGCCTGTAAGAAACCTAGGAGAGGTCGATGTTTTCCCGCCTCTCTCCTCTTTCTTCCACAACGCTTTTCCAAAGGACTGTAAAATCTCGAGAATTCTGGTTATGTCAGCGTTCCTGCTTAAGTCCCTTCCGAGGAATGCATTTGCACCGGCGAAAGGGGAATAGGCGATCGTCGTGGCGGATCGTTGGTATCCGTCGCGTCCTTCCTTTCGCCTTTTGCCAACCGGTGCAATGGAAACAGCCTAAGCATCGCAAGGAGAACCGGCAGAGATCGAGACGCGGCAGTAAACCTACTAGGCGTAGGTTTTGATGGCAGGCAGCGGTGGCGAGCTAGTGGTGACCCGTGGACGCGGGGTTCGCGGAGGGATCTGGTCGGAGGGAAGGTTTGGATACCTTGTCGAGGATAGGCTGCCGGTGCAAGTAGGTTTAATATTTGATACCGCGGGCTGGTCATCCTGCCGAGGCGATAACACAGGCCCCGCGGGAACCTTCCGCCCAACATCCCTCGGAAAACGACTACCGCCAAACTCGCATCCACCCCTTCTCTCACTCCTGTCCGCCGCCTCCTTCTCTTTCTCACCCTCCCCCTTGGTTCGTCCCATACTCGCTTCCTCTTCCATCGTACGCGATTCCATCTCGCGTAGATACCTTTACCGCAGCCCTGTCCGTTCTGTCTTTCCTTCGTTCACCGGTTTGGTGTCTAGTCGTGCAACCATATCGCGTCGCCAGGCTTCCTACTGCCTATTACCGTTTCCCCTTTTTCAACGAGATGAACGATTGGTCCCGATAAATATACTCGTTTCGAAACGTTTCTTCGTTGCTTTTACGTTGTCGCATCGAAGTTGTTTTGTCGTACTTTTGGGATCGAACGTGTCGCGATCGTTTCCTTTGCCGCTTATTTCTTTCTGCTTTAGGACGAGCAGGATCGTTTTGATTCGTTCGGTAAGCATTCGCATTCCCTTTGTCGCTAATCGTCGAGAGAAAAGACCCAAATGGATGGCGGCCTTATAGAAAGGAAAAGTATAAAAAGTCGTGGCACGATTAGTACGAAGATAAGTAAGCGAGTGAAGCGAAGGAACGAGCGTTTGACAAATATTTCGTATCTATATCTTGTTGTTTGTACATTCAAACGGTAAGAAAATTTCCAGAGTAGACCGACGGATGTAAAGGAATGGCAAAATCAACTTCTCTGTTGGTCAGTTGGATTGAAATCCAAGAGTCAAGAATAGCGCGAAACGGCTTTATTCGTTTATTGGATCGACGAAAGTCCTGTAGCCCTGTTGCCCTGCAGCCTTGTGGGAGTAACAGAGGGGATCTGGGTTACGAAGGGTCCATGACACTTTAAAAATTCATTATGAAATAGCTCACACAAATCTGCACTTACTACGAAGACACGACCGATCAAATAGCAGCACAAATACTCTCGATTGTTTCGGACTTTCGAATATACATGACATACAATCATTGTTCATTATTAATCACGTTGTACAAGCTCCAAATTTCAAGGTTGGAAACGGCGGACTGTAAGAAAATTGCCTCGATGAATTACGTAAATCTTCATATTTATAGATGCTACAGAATTATCCAGCTATAGATACGATCTCTTTTTATGTATTTTTAAAAAGTGTGTTTTAAGAACAAACAGTGACGTTTAAAAAAAATATATAAGCAACTTGGCTTAGGATTGTGATTATCGCGACTATACTCGTAGACGTTATACCATCTAATTTTCTACGAAACAAAAAAACAATCGCAGTTACGTTTAATTTATAGGATATCATCGATTGCTATGTTGTAGTTAAATACGCAAGAAAAGTCGTACGAAAGATTTCATATCTGCCATAAATATTTGTTTGCTAGATTAATTTTTATAAAACAATTTGCATATTTTTCATTTCGATTTAATTGATTTGACAGAACGTAGGTAATATTTAGGAACGCTTGTTATGGAACCTGTTGTATAACGATCTTTTAAGCGACTGTACTATTCAAATTATTTAAAGAGTTCTTAAAACAATGTAGAAATATGTACAGTACGTCCTGAACACAGTAGCCTTGATCACTAGTAAAAGATAAATATTTAGAAAGAGTGTATCGCCACTCGTATGGTCTGTAAAGTATAACATTTAAATAACATTGTTTACCTGTTGTATAAGAGGCTGTTTTAAATAATAATGACTTAAAACAGCATAGGTTAAAGCATGATCGAATACAAGCAAAGAGGCAAATCGATTATTCTTTCGAATAATACATAAATATGCCGGCTTTTGTTTTAACGCAACTGCACTAAGAAGAAAGCGAAGACTGTTCCAATCGAGTTGTTGTATTTAGTTATTTTCTTTGTTAAAATGGCGATATTTCAATGGCAAACGTAATATAAATGGTTCACGGTGCTTAATAATATATCGTTGGTTGATCGCAATTGTTCATTCTTTATAAAATAAGACGAAAGAAACTTACGTCACTGCGTAAAAGATCCGTAAGACAATTATAAAGTAGGACAATTGTTTATTTCCTAGCTTTTGCATTTGCGAACGTGTGTTTTCTACTTAAAGTCAAAACGCGCAAATTAATTTGATCTAATCTAATTTGATCTTTCGATAATTTATTGTTAAATAGTAAAATCTAAAATCGTTATTATTTCGTTTCAACAGTTAATACTCTTTATGCGTTAGCTGTACGTAATTGCGTAGAAAACCGACATATACGTCACTGTGTTCAAGATTTTTCAATAAATTATTCCCAACGATTACAACGATAAAATAAAACGTAATTTTATTTAGTTTTAGATCTGCAAAGGTACATCGTGTAGCCAATATGATGGTATAAAAATACGAAAAAATACGAAGAGATACCAGAGTCTATGGAATCTCTAATACCGTCGTTAGCAAAAACGAAATGAAATCGTTTGAAAATCTGTTCGACACGATGAATCGATAAACAACGATCTTAAACTCTGCTGTACGGAATCGCGTGGATAAAATCGTTCAAAGTTTTCAAGGTACAGATAATCCATGGAAGAATATCGACACAAAACTATGGTTCACAGTTGAGTCGCAATTTTCAGGATGTCGAAGATAAATGACGAAAGCGACGTGTAGTAGCAGCGAGTAGCGGCAGTAGCGACCTTGGTGTTAAGGGTGACTGAGAGCGACCAGTTTACGACGTAGCTACTAATCCAACAGCAGGTTGGGCGACAGCCGAGCGAGAGATTTCGCGGTGATCGAACAAAAGCGCGTCGCGAGGGAAGAAAAGTAGGTAGACGACACGAGGCGTCTTCGACGAGACAAGGTTGCGCGGGGCAAGGTTCGGTAGGAACGAGGGGGTGGCTCGACGTTGGCTAGGAAGGGCGTGTAACGTCGGTGGGGGAGTAGTGAAAACGAGACGCGGAACGAGATTCTAGGGGAGAGGAAAGGAAACGGGACGAACGAGGCGAAAAGAGGGAGGGTAAAACGCAGGGAGGATGAAGAAACGGGTGGTCGCGGTTAGCGACACCCATGCCGAACACGAAAGCAAAGCGAAAGATGGCCGACGCGAATCGCGCTAGGAGCGCACGCGTGACCGCGCTAAACTCCGCCTATGCACGATATACCCCTTCGTCCCGGTTGTTCTCGGCTTACCTCGTGGCGAACAACCCCTCTGCTGTGAGCACGCGCCACTCTGCGAATATCCTGGATCACCGACCATCCCCTGTCCCGTCGTTTCCCTCTTCGTCCTTCGATCCCTCCATCCCCCTTGGAAGAGTTCATCCACGAAGCATCGTTCGCCGCGCCGGCCAGTCAGCGCCAAAAAGTGCACAGTTTCGCCACAACATCCCGTGTACCGTACGATTTTACTACGTCGGTGATCGAATCGTGACAATCTGACGGTGGACAGTTTCTTCTTTGTTCGAAAATTCCAAGTGGCTGTTGGTTCAGTGATCGCAATAGCGTGCCGCTGCAAATTCGATCGCTCGGTCGTTCCTATCTCGTTAACGTTTCACCATTGCCGGACTCGTTCGGAATCAGCTGCTCGCTCGACAGGAAAATTATTTATTCACGCGTACGGAGAAACGCGTCGCTACACCACCTACTTTCCGTCTACGTCTCCATCGCGAAGTGCGAGATCTTCCGATTCGAAGGAATCGGAACGTTTGGCCGTCGCCATGGTTCAGACATAGAACTAAACCGAGTGCCAGTAAAATCCAAACACCGTGTCCGTGATCATGTGCATCATGGACATCGAAGAGATTCGCGATCTCTTCGACGAACGAGTTTAGTTAAATCGACCGAAATCGCCGTGGTTTGCTCGGTGGTGTCAAGAACGAAGATGAGTGGTGGCTCGTAAAAGTGCAAAGATCGAGTACTATCGCAACAACAACTGTAATAATAGTACGGTGATTCGTCGTTCGTATAGTCGTGCCGCGCCAGTGAGTCTCGCGATTAGTCTCGAAGCGATTTGACGAAAGCGAACGTGAAGGTACTCTGAGAGGAAATTGGGTGTAGAGAGGACATCGATAATTCTTCTTACACAGATGCGAACCGCGAACACTGATGTGAAGAGGAAGCGCGGCTACCGCTGCTGGTATCGTTCTGTTTGAGGGCGTCGGTTTTCGACTGGTTTAGGTCTAAGCCTGGCAGCTTAGCCTTGACTAGCTTCAGGATGATGTACTCGCCGGACAAGATGATGGGGAGCAAGGGGCTCCACGGGGCACCCATCACGGCCCCGGGCTGTTTCCCTTCGGGAAGGTATTCGCCGCCGCCTTATCGTGCCGCACCGGATCCCATGCCGCCACCACCGCGACGCTGTATGCCCAACCCTACGGTGAGTAATCGCCGTTTTATCCCGTCTTTTATTTCCACTTTCGATCTTCCACATCGCGATTTCCTCTTCGCGAGCAAGGGACCGACGTGACGCGATGCGACGGGAATTTCACATCTCGATAAAACGCGGCAAGTTTTTTCCTAGATGGTTCGAACGTAGGACGATTGCTCGTGGATGTGGCGAATTTAGCTGGTTTGTCGGTGGCGGATAAACATGGTCTTAGTAGAGTCTGATTTCTTATTCTAGCTACACACGTATAACGTAATTTTCAAGTAGTTCGAGTGATATTTAATAATCTTCGAGCAATATTAATACCTTTGAGCAATGATATAAACAACAAGATAAACAAGTGTATTTTTTGTTAATTTTCATATTTTCAGTGTTTAATGCGTTTGTAGATTCGAAGGGGCGATAAATGGTAAACGTAGTTGCATTTACTCGTTCCAGTAAATACTATACCCACTTCGTCTTTTTCAACTACTATTCCATTATTTTATAAGCATCGTATCAATTTTTCAATCGCATTCTGTATAAAATTTTTCTTTCCTTTCCCGCTAAAAAGTTGTCTTTTTTTTTTATACTTCTCACACTTGTACACGCTTTATCTTTCAACTTTTTATTTTAAGATATATAACTTTGATTGTAGGTTGTTTCGTGTAAAATTGAAATATTATGTTTCTAGCTATAATTGGTTATTTGGATTGCGAATGTAAATTAAAGTTTCGCGAAATTTACAGTAACGTAAAACGATTGATTTAGATTTTGCATCGTCCGTATCTTGGAATTGAAACGAAACTAATTATTCACGACTACTTTCGAACGTTTTGCCTTCGCGATATCTACGAATCTTTAAATCAATCTATCACGACCATACGCAAATAAAAAGGATATTAAATTTTGTGCTTCCTTTATGTTTTAATGAAAACACGTTCGATAAATTACCAATTACTAATCATTCGTTTAAAATACAAATTTTCGCTACAAATACGAAAACATTCTACGGAAGATATAATCATGTAAATAGCTTTTCCAATTACGAATATTGTTTTATTCAAAAGCCAACGTTTTTATTTATAATATATGTACATATTCAGAATTAACTCTTTCCTCAATTTCAGCGTTGCTTAAATGGCATTCGTCCGCTATTGTAACATTTAAAATGCGATTAAAGTTTCATCGCGTAAATTGATCGCTTTCGTTGCGTTATTATTTTATCGGGAGTGGTATAAGAAATCGGTCGAGGTGGCAACATAAATCAAAATCCTACGATTAAAGTTTGCAAAGAACGATACATTATACATGAAGATGGGCGACTGCTGGCTGAAAGAAGTAGCCTGATACATTTGGAACGTAAGGGCGCGATAAAAAGAGACATTGGAAGTTGGCATCATCCATTTTCATTGGCCACAAGTTTCCCTGCCACATGTATCACATATTTCGTGCATCCGTCGTTTATCTTACGGATGCGGCGCACCGCCGCGACGCTTATCGTACTCTTCGCCAACACCGACGATTTCAACCTTTTCGATAGAACGATATCACCTTCGTGGCTTTATCTCCTGTATCGACAGATGAAAGACAATAGCAATTGCGATAAACTTGTATTCCACGCTTAACAAATGTTTGCTTTATCGAAGCTTTCCTCTCGTTAATCCGTGCGTCAGAAAATTTCAATTTTCTAAGCTTCAAAAATATGATTCGTTATCTTTAAATAAAATTGTAAGAAATTAATCAACACGTTACGGTACTTGGTATTAAGGATAAAAATTTGTTCGTCTCGGATTATACTTGGTCGGAACGAACAAGCGTAAGAAACCGTATAATAAACGCGCCTTATCAGACGTCGTATCGCTCGAAGGTTCAAACAATTAAAGAAGATTCACTAGCGCGTTCTGAAACGCTCGATCCAAGTGCAGCCAGCGTCCTTACATGGATCGAGTATATGACGTGGATCGGACCCTTAAGAAAAGCAACGATGTCCATAGGAAAACGGTTCCCCCAGAGTAGGGTGTTCGGTCGATACTCGTTTGGCGATACTACGTTTCATTATCAGGACCGTACAGCCAAGTAGCTGTGCTATCTAAACGGAATCGATCGGATGTAGGTGCCGGTTGCCGTTGGCGTATCCTTTCTTTTTCTTCCAACATATCAGACGTGGTCGTTTTGTCGAACTTGCAACGTATCCATTCGCAGAGCTGAAATCCCTCTGCCTGCTGCAGGCAGAACGGTCCTCCGTGCTGGAGAGGGCACACGTCAAATCCAGACTCGTTTCAGCGGCCGCTCTCCTGGATCTCACGATCTCTTTCCTCCGGTGCGGCGCAGCGCGGCGCGGCACAGCGTGTCGCGGACTCCATGGTCTTTAGTTTATTCATGTGACGTAATAGGATAAAAACCGTCGCTACGAGCCGAGTGGCTGGATGAGATTACAGGCCGTACTGTTTCGCCAGGTATCGTGGATCCGATGTAATCGTTCTTTCCTGCGATTTTTTTCGGTCGTCCTACGTCGGTACATGGCGTATTTTTCCGCCGTTCCTCGCCGTTCTTCGCACAGTTCCCCGACGCACGTTGCGCTGCACATCCTCGTCGAAACCGTTTTACATAGGCTACGATTCGCCGCGACTAGCGTGGAAATATTTAACGAGCAGATACATTCGTAGATACCGTCGAGAAGTTTCTTTGGCGCACGCTGCAAACACGTGAACGTGAATACGCGGGAATCGAGAAAGTTTGGAGCGTCACGCGCAACGAGGATGTTCGCGGATATTGGAGAATGAGTCGGATCATTGGTATTTTTTAGATTCGAAGGAAAGGGAAACATTACCTGACTGGATATTTCTTTTCTGGCTATTTCCGACGCGATTCTATTTTTGCCATTTAAATCCAACACATAGACAGTAAATATAGTAGCAAAATATACGTTTAACGGGGTTAAATTAGAATGTGTTCAAAAATACGCCTTCAAGTCTATGTTTCTAAATAGTAAATTATAATTTACATTTATAATACGGCGATTGATTTTGAATCTTTAATAATTAGCACTTTTTTTATTGTAAGGATACATACTTCTGTTTAATTATTGCTGTATCAGAACGTTCTTCTTCGTAACTCACAATTAACAGTAACAAAATGCAACGCGATTGTGTTAAACTAGCGATCTAATATAAAATGTACTATCTAATATAAAATGTTTAACTAAACAATTTTTTCCAACGTTTGTGGCTACAAAAATAATAACGTTATATCGTATAAATGAAATTTAACATTTAGCAGCTAATTGGTAAAAGTGTTTCGAATAAATAAAAACAACAAATTAAACGTTGTTACTTTAACTTGAATCATAGATGTTTCAATTTATTAGAATTAGTTAAATTAATATTTAAAGGAGAAACACGAAACGTACCTGTTCGTAAGTACAAGCAGTTATTTTATAATTGCAAGTTAAAAATACGATAAAACACGTTTAAACAATTTTCAGCAGTCTTTAAGTATTTTATCAAGTTCTAGGAAGGTCAGTCGTGACAAACGTTAACTCGCTAATGCAGTTAATTGTTCGTAAACATGGTCCGTGTGCCCTGCCCATGATATTAATTATCTATGATAATTAATACAGTTTTCATTACGCATTCATTGTACCACTGGTAATTATTCACGTTTCGATGACCATCGTTTCGCGCGTTTTCCGCAACGTATCTTCTGCTTGGCCAGAATATCGATCAGGTTGCTTAATAATTAATTAATTAGCATTACCCTTTCCGTAGATCATTAGTTTCTTGAATTTCCATCTGCGATCTGCTCACGCGACTATTATTATTCTTTTATAAATGTAAGGAAGTATATATAAGAATCATCGATGTAAAAATTTATCGAATCTGATCTTAAATGGTTATTTTCCTCTATTAGAGCGAGCGAGTTTCCAATACTCGTGTGTGTGTGTATATATATTTCATTTAAGTAGATACTTTTGTTTCAGTTCCTTTAATACGCTAATTTCATATTGATTAAAATTCAGAATGTGTATATCTACTGTAGATTTAAAAATGGGAAATCATCTCCGATCAAAGTAAAAAGGCTAATTTTATTGTTCACAGTGAATGCAATATCTAAATCATTGTTACAATGTAAAAAATGAAACAATCAATGGTAAACGTGTGTATCTTGGACAGGACCATTGACTTGTCGTTCGTAGACTACGATAACTTGTTAATTCGTAGAACGAGATGTATTAATTTCGTTAATTTCAATCGTAAGCGTCGTATTTGATTTCTGCTTCCTATTTCTATGTGAATATCGAGCGTGTAAATTATAAGGACATCGTATATCAATATCGCGGATCTTACGTCTATCGATCAAAATACAAGTCGATAGAAATTTTCAGTCGTAACCTGTCACGAATTTAATTTTCTCGAGCGTCGCAACTCAAGATTTTAACATGCAGTACGAGTAAACGTTTTATCGTTAATGTTTTATTGAATTTATCTTGATCAACGTGCTCGACACGAATCCAAAGTCGAATATAAATAAATGAATTTCATTAAGAGACGCTAACGTAGCTTCGAGCTTCGCGTTTGCGAGACAAAGCACGATATTTGAAAATAAACTCTTGTTCCTGCATTATTTGCCACTTTCTATTGTAGTTTCGGATTTTCGTAAAATTATCAGCCTCGAATTTATTAATATACGATCCAACTACCATGCGTTCGGCAAAGAATCGACCTATAATATACGTACTTCCGCTTCTTCTAGCTTCGTTGTTATTACGTCGAGGAGCTTATGCCGCGATAAAGAAGCGGCTCCGCTCTTCGGTAGTTTCGATAAAACAACGGAAACCAATTCGAAACTAATCAAGTTCAGTTTTTGAAACGCGCTGTAAATACATAATTCATTGATATTCGTAGAAATAAATTTTGAAGCTTTCGAACATAAAATCTGCAAATATCTTTCTTATTCTTCAAACAAATACAATCTAAACATTTCAGCTGCTTTCTCGTAGCTACAAGTTTCTTTGAAATTAAATCGTCTTTACGGTGACCAATTAATTTCGACTAATTGCGAGTCACTAATCGGGAAACGGTAGCGCGCTGAAGTTTGACGGAAAAATCGGGAATAATTATCACGTGTGAAACGGAATATCGCGTTGGAAAAAATAACCGATAACTGTTACGAGTTACGACTCTTGAGGGACTGGACGGTCGACGGTGACGATTATCGATTGGCCGGTCCGGTCGGCTACATTCACCGCGTCATCAGCCATTAACCATCGAAAGTAAACGCTCTCTTTCCGATGAACCAGCCAAGACCGCAAAACAACGTCAACGGAAATTGGGAGAATTTCATGGTCCGACACGACGCGACGCGACGCGACGTCGACGCCGACGCCCGCGACAGCGTGGCTGCTGCATTAAGAATTGAATGACAATTACACGGCGATGTGCTAATGTAATGTATTCTCGGTTATAAAATGTTAATTAACGTGAGAAATAACGTATGGCGAAGTTTATCTGTTATTATACGTATACATGGAACGAGAAATGCTATATCGGAAGTTAATGCGCCTTTATTGAATGAAAGAAAGAGAGAGTTTGAGTATATGTGTGTGTGTGTGTGTGAGAGAGAGAGAGAGTACGACAAATAAGTTTTGAGAAGTAGAATGCGTAAAATATGAACGCGCATTCACGATGTATTCACGTTCTTATTTTACTAGAAATTTAATACGTACGGAGCGTCGATCTATGTTAGCTTTTGATTGAAAATGATAATTATATGAGAATGCTTAACTTTGCTCTTCTCGTCGCTCCTTCTTCGCGTTTGTCCGTTCTCAGATATCCTCCTTCTTCCGGGAATGTATTCCAATGATACGAAGCGTGGAACCTTACAAAAGATAGTAGTAAAATTATATCTATTATATCGAAGGCAGACATTTAAAAGTTATCTATATTTTAATAACATCTTTTGAAGTACAACGCAAGACATTTATTTTGGGTTATATATTCTAGATTCGGTGAGAAAATTCTTTGACAACATGGTACGACGGTTTAACACACGATCTGTTCTGTAACTTGTTAACAAAATTCGAATGTTAGAATTCTGCTACATCGACGGAATACTTGTACTAAAAATTTATCAACAATTCCAAACAACGACCTCGACAACGTTCCAAGTTTTCTGCCTCGTTACATCATTGAAGTCTTCGTCAGGATCTTTACCGAGAAAGGTTGGAGCCATTGTAAGCGACAAAGATGAGCAAGTCAAACCACGTAGAACCAGCTTCGTCAATAGTTGAAGTTTGAACAGCGCTCCTCTTGTGCGATATAACGAGCTTTTCTACAGAAGCTAACTATTCTACGGAAATCATGTACCCTGTGGCCGGATTTCCGGAATCTTCGCTGAATTCAATATTTGAATAAGCGGTACATTTCTACCTGCAGCTAGCAAGAAAATCTTTGCAACCAAGTATATCGTATGACGTCGCGTCAAGTTGTATCCAGTTCCTTCGGTTACGTTCGTGGCGAGCTATGTACACATACATATGCATATACATGTATGTATGTAAGTGCGCTGTATATCATACTGCATGCACGCGAGATTCGTAAAATCTACCAGTTACCGACCGTTTTTTTGAAATTCTTTATTTACCCACGAAGAAAGAAATTTCGCACCGTCTCGAACCATTGCTGGTCTAAAAAGATATAATTTTATTTACTAAAACGGTTACTCCAACTTTGACGGATGTATTCTTAACATCTTTGTATCTTTCCTTTCTTTCGTACAAAAGATCTTTATTTTTTTTTTTTTCGATAGAAAAATAATCGAAAGAAGGTCGAAAATAACACGATACGCTGAGAAGAGAGAAAGAGAGAGAGAGTGTGCGTGCAGTGTACAGTATTCAGACAGAAATCTGAAAAGTGACATATGCGTCAAGTGGATGGAACGGTGGTTTGGCGGAGCAGTAAGGCGATAATTAACGTCAGGTCTGTTTGACAGACCGGCATCGAGCCGGGTTATACGTATTGAGGTGGCGCACAGCACAGGCCAGGAGGGATGAACGCGTATTCGTGCGTTACCGTTCGGTTGGGGTTGCAAGCCATGAGATTGCATAATCGATATCTTGCTTACACCTGTGCCACTCGCAAGTGCGCATCTGTGCACTGTGCACTTGCCGAGGAAAAAAGGTAAACGCGCTTGAAAAAGGTCATCCGTGGATGCTTATCATTTATCATTGGTACATTTACGTAGCTTCTATGGGTCCGTGTGAATTGATTATGCCACTTTCGATGCGTGACTATTTCTCTTCTTCTTTTCTGCCGTTGCGTGTAGACAGGTAACGCATCGCTACGACCGTGTTCCATCGGAAATGTAAATTTAACGATATGATTTTTTTTTAGAAACGTAAATTGTCGGCAATCACAGTCGGAAATTCAACTTTTATCTTTACAAATTTGTTAGAATTTAATCTTAAAGTTAAGATTAATAACCTTTGGAAGACGCGATGTTCGCGTCGAAATAATATTCAGCGATGTTTATTAAACAGAAACTACAGAACCTGATGTATATAAGCGAGTGATACAACGTATACAAAAATTGTCGATCGTTGGCCAGTTACTCTCAGACCAGAGTCACGTAGTGACCCATAATCCCTTAAATATTTTGAGCCCCACTCTCTATACAGTAACGAGTATGATCTGTGTAAGTGTCCTGTTCAAATGCCTGTGTGGGTGTCTGTGTAAGGGTATTGTGCCTGTGCGTGAAATATCGTTGTATTCCAACAAAATTAAACAAGAGCTTGAGCGAATGTTAACGACGAAATACGTATCGGAGATGCGCTTGTGTTGTTGTTCACGCACAGTGTACAGTAACGTACAGGATGATCCCCCGACAGAGTCAATTTAAAAGATGTATCTAATTTGAGGAAAATCATCGTCGAGGTATAAGCACCGTAAAACCGTTTCGACGATAAAGCGCAAATGGCAATTGCAAGCAAATGTTTAGTCTTCTTTTTTGAAAAAGTAGGATATGTCAAGTAGGTATGTAGCTGATACAGACGCAGGATGTATATAGATATATCGTGATGTTAACGAATAGAGAGTCTAAGGGTTGATTGATTCATACGCATTTCGTTACTCCGTGATGATAGAAAATTAGGTTTCGTAAATGGAATTTTGAATGTGACCTCGTTTAACAAGCTAGCAAATCTCCCATGTGTTTCGTTCCAAAATTGAACATTTGTATTCGTCGTGCACGCTTATACCGCTCATCGATAAATGTACCATAAATAACTTGATAAATATCAATGTCAGAGATATTTCAAAGTCAGCATAAATGTCGCAAAAATGTTCACCTTGAAAAATGCATACATCTAAAGGACTATGTACAGTATATTGACGTTCATGGTGTCCGTTTGCTTTAATACAAACTATTTTAAACTGTTGTATTATGATACAAAACATAGCTTATATATAAACAGCGTGTGGATGTTTCTAGTGCTGGTAAACAGGAAAAGTCGGAAACCCACGATCTTGGCGATTTGAATAATTCTACTATTAAATGATATAGTAGCTATTACTTATTGTATTACATGCATCGATATACGGTCCTTTTTATGGCCATAATATATTATTACAACTACAGCTACGTTATACAGTCTCTGTACTTGTTCTGTACTCAACGGTGCTACCCGAAATTTCCTCACGGATACGGATGCGTACGTATAAATGTCAAGGTTCCCCAAACGCAAGAGCTTACAGTAAACGTGTATTAAGAGACACGGGGATTTATGGCCCGCGAAGAACTCGAACGAGGAAGAATAATACGATATATTGCTCCAGCGACTACTACTACTGTAATCGTATCGCGGTATAGTCCTGGACGCGATGCGACGCGACGAGACGCGACGCGGAGTAGTATCGACGCGAGGTAAACGGGGTAGTATAGCCCCTTCGATGGTGAAAGTATACGTAGATAGCCCATCGTCTCACCAAGCGTCGCGTAGCGTCGCGTCGTCTCTCACTTACGCCCTATGCTACGACGGATCGTGTGTGTACGAACGCCCCACAGCCATAGAACGGCCGCGGACGATCCCACACACGGGACGCTGGGGACACATAACGTTCCCCACTTACATCCAATCACTCCTGATTTATATTTACTACTCGCTTGGCCCCTTATTTATCGTGTTTCATGGAGACGCGAGACGCGCGGAGAACGGGAACGTTAATTTGCACAAATTGAAAATTATGGAGCGCGACCGAAGACGAGAGTCATCGGCGGGAAGAAGCGACTTCGCGAGAGAATTATCGACCAGCAGGAAATTAGTCGCCTCCCGACGTTTTGCCATTTCTTCCACGTCCCGATAGCCTTAATCCCGGCCTTGATTGGCTACTCTTTTATCGCAATTTATACGCGTTATTACTATCCCTTCTTTCGTCCTTTTCCTCTTTTACGGTAAAGGTGCAATGGAATTAAAAAGTTACCGAGGAATCGAGATTCGATAGATCGCACGGTGCCAACGTTTTGTAATATAGCAACGGGTTAATTGCGGGGAAATTGCTATTCCGCGGTAGTTTTAACAGCTGTGTTTCGGTAATCGAACGACTTATAATTTGCGAATTAATCATTAACTCAGTAACAAGCGGAGACTACAAAGAAGAACATTTTTCCTTTCTTACGGGCAAATAAAATACTTGATATTTTAGAGGATATTATTAATACTATTTTACAAAATATTATATACTTGCTACACTACAGTTCCAAAAATATAAATATCGCCATAATTGCAAAATTGTCATTTCGTTTAATTTACTTGTTTGATCCAGTCTTCCCCTTTCGGGTTTGCACAGACTTTCGGTTTCGCGTTGTATCACGTTCTTTGCTTCTCCTTATCATCTACGTCTCGTTTCCGTACAACGATCCGTCAAATATGGAAATATAAAAATTAAAAAATTCTAAACAGAAATGCTAGTATCTTATTCCTTAGTCTTTTTGTTTAATCGATTCGAACCAATCTTTTACTTGTCTATCTGATTTTGATTTTGAACGTTATTTATGAGTGTTACAATGGGGAGTACGTAAAGTATCGTGGGAAATATTTTACCATGTTAGAACGTAGGTTGGAAAAGATGATTCGGAAGAAGCACAGGTGGACAAGAAGATGGATCAGATTAGGACAAGAAATAAATGGTGGCGAGTAGAATGAAGCAGGGGCTTGAAATGGTACTTGCTAATAGCAGGTGTAAGAGGAGGGGAGGTTTAGTCACGCACATACATATGTTCGAAGGATACTTGCTAATAGGAACTTTATACCCACATGCCATGGGATGACACACGCGTAGACCGTGGACTATAGACGATTGATTTTAGTCATGCAACGTGTCTATTCCATTTGTAGTTATTATTGGCTACCCTAATCATACGTTGAATAATATCATAAAATTCGTTTATATCTTCAAGCGCGTCCTCTGGCTTACTTTGTTACTATAACGAAACATTTCTTTCTACGTATTATTTCGTTCGAAACAGAATATTTCGTCGACACTACGTATTTTCTATTTTCTATAATCGTAATATTTTTGTTATATTTTAACGCGATAAATCTCACATCTACCTGTTTTCTAAAATTAACGCGGTATCAAGCCATATATACAGAAAGTGCTAAATCTGATAATGCATTAGAAATTAGAACACGCACGAATACTAAACTCAACATACAGGTTCTCGGGCAAACCGGAATCATTAATACGCGTATGTATTACGAGGGTTTCCTGCGTTTAGGGTGAAGTATATCGTCGTTCTGAAACAGGTACACGGGCCAACAACCGAAAGGGCGAACGTTACTTCCGCTCGGTACTCCGCGGTTTAACGCTCTTATTATTATTTTTATTAGGGAGCCGCGGTATATAATGCTATCAGCCCCTGCAGGGGCGGGCACGCAGGAAATAAACCTAAGTGTATAATTACAATAATACTTACCGAGATCCCTCCGTCGGTTTTCTCCCCTTCCTCAACCCCTTTTCTTCGTTTCACCCTCTCTAGACTTCTCTGTCTCATCCACCCTTCCTGTATCTCCGTCTTTCTATGACTAATCACGCGACTTTCTCTCTTCTTTTCTCCTTATTCCTTTTCTTTCTTTTCCTTCCTTGCTTTCATCGCGTCTATCATATTTTCTCTTTTATTTTTCTTTCTTTCTCTTTTCTCTCATCTCTTATCTCTTTCGTTTCTTTTCTCGTTTTTCCTTCTACAACGTGTGTAGTTTACGTTTTTTCTCTTCTTCCACGAATTTCCTTTATTCTTCCATGGTTTACTCTCCGTTTACATCGTATCGTTTTTACGTGCACTTGGAAGGATAAATGTACGTACGTTCGTACACAAACGTGTACGATATATTAGAGGGTCGTCGACGAACAACGAAACGAAAGACTCGTCGATTTACAAGAGCTGTCGGGTCTTCCCAGGGGGTCTTTAAACGCACAGAGACAAATGACTGCTACTAATTCTCCTTTGATTAATTTCAGGATAGACATAACAGGTGATAGCAGCGCGCGTTACGTTAACTATCTTTCAGGGGGAAAAATAGTACACGCGAAAGTGAAAATTAGATTCGAGTACGATTGATATCGATAATATTGGTAAGTTTAACGTACAGTTTAATATCATAGTATAGGTGACGTAATATGTACGTATAGTGGCGGGTATACGGGCATAAAGGAAACAGGAATATTTTTCTTTCGCAATTGGCACAAAGTATGCGCCATTTATTTCTAAATTAATATTATTACACTGCAAAATGGAAACTGTAGTAGCTGTTCAAAGAACACATAGCGTTTTAGCCAAAGATATATGTATCTGATATGTACACGCAAAAAGTAATTTCAGTCAAATTGTCGGTAATATCTATACCTCTTTATTCGTGAGATGTAAATTTGTTCGAAGCATTCGATAAGAATGTAATCTTCTATACGTTTATTTATATCGTAATATCGTAATTACCATTTTAATTTCGATCGTAGGAAATTTATTCGTCCAACGAATAAAATGCGCGTATATTGTTCTTCTGGTCGGACTACAAACGTTGAAGCAGTGAAAAGAGTATAATATCAAATTTGTCGATACGATAAAAGTAGTTGTTTCGATAAAAATGCGATTTTCTTTCCAATACTTTAAACAATTTTATTCAATTGTTGCAGTTGTTTACCGACTCAATGAATTCTGAACTAAAATTTGACAAAGCTCGTATTCATAGGCAATATACACAATTTTGTTTATAACATGTTAATTTATTATTAGAATTCATTAAATAGGTACTACATTATCGCGGTATATACCTAGTATATTATATCGTACCATTGTTTGTATGATCCTATTGTAACAGGTTAATCAATCAATTTTCATTTATTGGGACTATAACAAAAGTCGATAAAAGAATGTTTCTATCATCAAACGAAATGTCGATGATAAAATGAACGTTCCGTTTTCTATATATTCTCGAAGGAAACGGAGTTAATCTGCTAAAATCGCACGTCGAACGAAATAAGCTGCGCGTTACACGTCTGTGCAAATTGACACGGCTAACGATAGAAACTCCAGAGAGGACGTTCAGTTGCGTCTAATATCTGCCCTTGAAGAAGACTATACCGTAGTTGTAAAACTGCGAAAAAAAAAAAAAAAAAAAGAAACGATCGCGGAACGCGATGTCCGGCTGATTAAAAATCACGATACTCTCGCGTGAAAATATCCTTTTATCCAGTATCGGTGTAATCGGTCTTGCGATCGATATACACCATGGAAAACGCCACAGAAATAGAAGCCAGGGTATTGCTGGACTATTATAAAACATAAGCAATTCCATGGCGTGCGCGTTCTGACGCGGGGCAGAGATGTACGTGACCAAACTCTTAAGCACGGGAATTGCCGAGTTCCGATGGAGTTCGGATGGGGAATGGTCGGTACTCGAGTCTCCTCCGTTAGCTCGATCCCTTACCCGTACGTATAAACCGAATGGCACTCTATACGCTGCACGCCGTACACTGTACACGTACGTGTCCCATCCTCCTGCTCTATGTACAACGAGATACATACGGGTCACACGTGTGCCGCTTCTAGGATAAGGGTACCGCTTCTCGATATATTTTATGTCGTGCGAAGCATAACCACCATCTTAGATAAGACTACTCGCCTCGGTGAAACAGACAGGTGAAAGTATCGGCCGATGCTGCTTGACACTTGGCTGGATGCAGATGCGAGTCTGTTACCGTTCCTAATTTCTTCGATGTTAAGAACTCGCAACATCGTTTTCGAGAAATGATCATTTCCGACAGAAATCTACTCGTCGCTTTTGTAAATTTTATAAATTTCTCTTTTTACGTGCCGTGCAACCTGCTAGAAATTTACGTTAAAGATCATTCTACGACGAAAGCTTATTCGTAAGATGTTATCGGACATATTGCGTCGCTTGCGATCAATCCCTTGGGAGGTTGGTACGAAAAAGAGAAATCAGGATTCAAAAAACGCGCCGATGACTCTTCTCGATCGAAATCTATTTTTTCCCCATTAACCAACTAGCTTAATACTATCCGCACGCTTTTACGTTTAGGTACTAGAGAAACAATCACGGGGTACTGAAAGGGAGCGCCCCTTGTCAAAATCAAGAGTCTATTATTATGACCATATGTTTATGCCACGATTGTATCTTGACGGAGAGGGAGAGAACAGGAGGACGTGGTTAGGGGATAGGGCAGAGGGTTAGACCGTGCAGTACACCTGCTCGAACGCTACAACACACGGTTAAGAGGGAGAACGCGTGGGCAGAGCAAATATCCACGTCAGATATGTGTCACTCTACAAACAAAACAACATATTGCGTCTCTTATTCGCAATAATTTATTTGTTGGGAAAAATTTGCAGGAACCACTTCGTAGGAACCTTAATAGTCTTTTGCTTTATGCGTGATTAATTAATTTCATAGGCGACTCGTCAGACTTTTTATTTCTTTCGCTAGTTACTTTTAATTCAGGTATCTTATCATCCTGTAGCGCGTCTATACGTATAACGTCGTCGTTTAATTTTTAGATTTTTCTTCTAAGATTAGTCGCGTCTTAGTGACCGGAGGAAGTATAAATCGAGAGACAAGACGAAATAAAACCGCCTCAAATCGGCAGAGAAATATTATAGAAAAGAATATATCGATCATTAACGGAAAAATATTTTAATCTTTAAAAACGTGCAAACGCGCGTTTTACCCATAAAACTTGAGAAACTATTGTAACGGCACAGAATCTTTTTCTACGTTTACTTTTTACGTATATATAATGTTTAGATCGTGATTTTCGAAATTTTCACCGCTTTATTATTTATCTAATACCCTCTAATTATAGAGTAGCGGTGTATCCGAGAAACGTACTTCTTTTTATGTATTTATTTATTACGTTTTCTACGTCTCACTTTATACATATGTAATTATATTTGTATCGTGTATAATATTATTTCTTCATTGGCAAATATGCACGTGGCAGATGGCTTTAATAGTTTAATAAGTACAACCACACAGTGATGGAACATTAAAGTTGAAACTTCGTATATACATTGTACATGATATAATGTAAAAGTAATAATTCCCTTCTCGTTATTCAATCTTCCACTTGTGATCGATGTATCAATTTTACTGTTTTCAAAAAATTTATATAGTACTTATATATATATATATATATAGACAAGTATTAAGAATATGTACAGCCTGTAGCATCGACGTAAGGAAGAAAGAATGTTCGTGGAAACGAAATGAGCAAAATCTTGAAAACTTAATGAAAGGCTAGTATATACTGATACGGTTTATCGAAGAATTATTTCTTCAAATCATAGGTTTGCCGTTACTTTGTACTTCCGTGTGCTAGGCTTATAGTCGGAACAACGTTTGGCCTTGCGTACACGACGAAAGACGTTAGTTTTCAAAGATAACCAGTGTGTATATCTCCTATCTTTCGTATAATTGTATACGTGTTCGTTTATAATATAAGAGCAGCTGTATATAAACATGCTTTTTCGTTTTATATATTTCTTTATAGGAATTTGATATTTTCATAATAACGCGCCAAAGGAATCCTTTACTTTTTGTTAATCTTTGTTCGATTTGAACGCAAATTTTCCAAAGTTAGATAAATACGTATTAAAACGGTTGTCTTCTATATACGTTTGATAGAAAGGATACTTTGCTTCTCAGAGAAATATCAATCGCTTCACGTATACGTTATTTAAATTAGAAATTATTGAAATTAGCGTGAGATAATTAACACGTTATTTTTCAATTTTCCTTCGCGTTGCATGTATTTCTCTCGATTCTCTAGAGCTCTTGCAACTTACAATTAGTCTTCTTGCTGTTTTATCGCGTTTCCCTTGATTCATCTAACGATTAGATGTACCTAACGAGTTTAATAAATGTACATATAACGAATTTCACATCTACTACGTAATATAAGAGCATCGTCGATTCCATTATCTTAATAAACGAACGTTAAACTTTGTTTCATTGTGTTTGTAATTCAACGCACTCTTAACGAATCGATCACAGAGATAACGAACGCGTTAATAAAAATCAGATTATGTACGTATGTAAAACGAGAAATAACTTAATCAACTCTGGCTCTACTTTTCGTCGATTGTTCAATTTCGTTATTCGGTATATTTTGATATATACCGGTATAATTAGTAGATTGCAGAGCTTTATGCATTTGTTATCACAGTATGCAGCCTGTCGGTAGCCAAATTATATGCTTCTCTTGTCGTAGAGGGACGCAACGCGTAAATGCGGTGAAATAAATTGCGAGAAAAGTCGTGGAAAATATTTGCAACGTCACGTCGGCTCGCGACTCGATCAGTGCGACTTCCGAGCAATCGAATAACACCACAAACGTAGCATAGCGATCGACGGTCATGTGGACGTTCGTATCTCTCTTCAAAATCGAGATCAATCTTTACGATTCGTTTATAAATGAAAAGCCACGATATCAATCAGACATCGATCTCATAAATCACACTCGTCTAACCTGGTCTTAAAGGTAGCGAGACAGCAGACCGATATGACGCTTTATAAATGGAAGTCTCTTCTCTTCGGACAGAGGGTGGATGCTTCCGCTTGGAAACTGGCTACGTCCGTTGAAATTAGCATCATCTCTGGTTAAAGTAATATCGACCGTGCGATGTGTTTCGCGGCCGTGTATTCTACCAACGTGCCGGGCTTTCCTGCTCCCTCGTTCCTCGTCCCTCGTCCCTCGTCCCTATGATCTTAATGAAATTATCGTCAGGCCGAGTTTCGAGGACAAATCGACGTTTCAATTTTCTTAATGCGCTCATCTCCCCGGTGGGATATTGGCCGCCCTTCGTGTACCCGAAAGATGTAGCCGGTTGCCTCGTAAAGACGCGTCCCGTTCTCGACCTACAGCTACAAGCTACACCATACCACGAGATCCTCTTGTTACGAAAAGTTTCCTATCCACGGATACGAACGCGACACACAAGCTACAGTTGGCTGTCGCCGCCACGTGTCGTCGCGTGCCACGCCACGTGACCGAGCTGCTGCCCACTGTTGTTTCCCCTCTCATCCTTCCTTAAGTGCATTACTGCTATTGCAATTACGTGCCCACCGAATTTACGTGTCGTTTGCCACTCGAATTATTTTCTCACTCTGCCGCGTCTCCAATGGAACAACTTGTCTACGTAGGTATATTGTTTTTATAAGTGGGTCAATAACACGGCTCGTTTCGGCTGGACGTATCGATCCGCGCTACGCGAAACGCTCTAAAACTGATAAGTAGACTACGGACATTTGTACAAAATCATATTCTTACGAATGTTATTGAGAATAATTTAAAAAATGGAATCGAAATAGCGAATCGCTTTGCCCGTCACATCGTTCCATTTCCCAAATTTTCACAAATGCATACAAATCTGCAGCCTAGTGACAACTTGTACTTTACGTTTTCCTATTATTTATTTTTCGGCTTCTTCTTTTCATAAGTATCGGGACACCTATTTTGTACATTGTACAAAGCATAAAAATTTAGAATATCGAGTATTTGCAAATGTACAGTGTAACATCAAATGTAGGGATCTAATATCGAAACGAAATTAATTTTTCTTAGCGATTATACTCTAAGTTGATAAATAATATACGTGTTACTTTTATACGTATGCTGTACTATACTACTCTGTGTAACAACTATATTTTCGTGCTTTCTAGAAATTATACCGAACAATTTCCAATTTAATTCGTAATATTAAATGTTAAACTTGTAAATTACATTTTCTCGAGATCGCGTAATATCGAAGGAAAATAAGAAAGAGAAACAAGGAGAGCCGGTTGCGTCTTTGAAAACAGTATTATTCGATAAAGCATCAGCCCGCTAACAGGCTCGTAGCTTGTAACGAGCGCAACGTCTGCAAAAGTGATGAACTATTGATGAGCAGGCCGGCGGCCAATTTGATTTCGCTTATTATTCGGTACGTGGCTAGCGCGTATAGACCCTGAAATATTCATGCTTTCCGTCGTTAGCATATATTTGACGTGTACTCGTACATTCGCGCGAGTGTCACAAGCTCGCTTTAAGATCAGTCACTGGTTGACACAACGATCAACCAAATACCTACAGGGTTAATAGCTGTTTTTGAATATTTATTCGATACGAAAAATGAAGGTAATAAGAAGACGAATTAAACTTTCGTAGAAACGGACTAAATGCTTTTCTTGAATTTATTTGTCTATTTCTTACCATAAACTCGGTTCTTTTACGTTACTTTTAACAGATACGCGCTAATATCTAGATTCGTTTGGAATTTTGAAATTTAAAGACGGAGCAAATTAATTTTTTATATAATATAAGTACAAATTACGTAATAATTACAAAAATATAACGATTGAAACAGAAATCGTAGGAATATTTGGATTGCTTCTTAAAATGTAGTTTTCCTACGTTCTCGAGAATATTGAAAATTGTTCGAATTAAAATAAATAAAGTAAAATAAAATAAATTACGATATTTTAATATCGCTGCTATAATTTCGGCTATCCTGTGTTACAAGCGTTGAACAGAAGTTTTTAAAATCAACCCCGAAGTAAAGGCAAACAGCGGTAATTATTATTAAATCAGAAAGCAAATCGTTGGCAAAGAATCGAAAAGTCTCGTCGAGAACAGTTTAGTATTTTCCTATAAAATGACATTATAGTGGCCCAACAATGGAATCTTTAAATTCCGTGGCCGCGAATTTAAATCGCTCTTTTTTTTTTGTTCGTTTCACCAACAAAGAATCTTTTCAGCGCAGAGAGAACAATGCGAATGTTTAGTATACGTAAATGTTAAAAACCGAGCACGGCGTTCGCAAAATGTTTTTCAATGTCGAGAAAACCTTTTTTTCCTGCAGCGGAATACGCGATAAAATCCGATAATACGTGCATTTTTGTGTTATTCGATAACGACACGAGTCAACTGTGATTTTTGTGCTGAAACGAATACACGAGTAGTTCTGGGTGGTAGCTAAAGTCGATAAAATACGCGTAACTATCAAGTTACACTAACACCCGTGTATAAAAGTTTGACCTTTTCGTCAAAAGGTACGTACGCTCGGTATGGGCCTGATAAATTAAAAGTCGAAAGCTGGAATTCGACAAATGGAAAGCAAAGTCGCTGTTTACGAAATTATTGCTACGCAACTTTTATATTCTTCGTTGCAATACAAAGTGGTAGATATTACATCGAATCGTTTTTAAATCGTTTTTAAATCTTAAATTTTTGAACAAAATTCGACTACGTAGTTAAGTCATTTATTCAAATAATTTCGTAAAAACGTCAATTATCGCGATACATTCATATTTTCTTTCTATTCCACGTTTACATAATTTTTCAATATATAAATTACTTTGAAAGGAAGTACGCGAAAGCGAAGAAACTCTAACAGTTTCGTTGCAAGAACATTCGAATCCAAAAATTGCTAATTCTTGTAAATTAGGAATAACGAAGATAACTAGTCGTTGGGAAAAAGTTCATCGAACGATATGGAAATTCGTTCGTTTAAATACGTTTTATTAAAGATTTATTTGAAAACACGAAATTCCAAATTACACCAACCTGATATATACGTAATGCGCATATTCATACGTAATGTGTTCGATATTCGGAAAAACGATGAAATTTCACGTTTAACCATCTGTAGGATACATTTTCATCGACGATCGAAAGAAAGTGAAAGACGTACCTTAATGCGATCAGTGTACCATGATTCTTGTAAAAAAAAGTGACGAACGTTTAATGGCTACGCGACAATCGTCTCTAATTTACCCGCAACGAAGTCAAAACTGTAGCCGGAAGATTCCATTTTATTAATTGCTCTCGGTGCGACCTCGGTGCGGCAGCCGAGGTCCGGAAAGTAGTTTCCGCCGCGGCGTGGCAGCTACGACAAGCGTTGCTGAAGAACGCCGAGCACCGAAAATGGAAAACGAAGGCCGCGACATTCCGGCGAACTGAAATGACGTGTAACATCGCAGCTCGAGAGCGAGAGGCGGAAGGAGAGTCGGACGAAAGTGCCACTGCATCGCTTGGCCAACTCGAAAGGGATAAGGACGAGGCGAGACGAACGACGAGCAAGGCGGTCTGTTGGGAACGGAGCGTATCCACCGATATCCTTGAACCAGTAGAAGATAAGAAAGCGCGTTATTTAGGAATATTAGAAAGATTCTTTCGTATGTTCGATACTGTAACATCGTAACGCGTGTTTCTTCTAATTGTAAAATAACGCAGATTGATTACTAGTTTGCGATTGATCATTACATTTGGATGTATCGCGATAAACGTTCTAAGGCGGAGACAACGTATTTAACGACGTTACTCGCAGATGCGAGATATGTTACTGTTAAGGTTATTCGATGTTTGTGGAATTAAAGAAACGCGTTGGTAAATTGTAAGGTATTGAAAGTATATGTGTATTGTGAATAAAAAGTACAATTTGTGGAATACAATGTAAGCTGGTCCAGATCCGCACGCTAGCAATGTTACCCTGAGACTAAAAAGAACGCCGAAGCCAACGTCGCACGTGTACCGCTTATAGTTTGTCGCCGACGCATTCTTTCGTCTATGCGCTATCGATGACCTCGGTGCTTGAGAAAACCGAAGACCAGATGTAGAGTTTTCTTAGAAGTGTCGATCGCTTCAACAGTTACAAATACAGACGGTTTCGGAGAAAGGTTTCTAATTGCGAAGAAAATACGCTTTAATTCGTTAATTAATCCATTGACGTAAGAGTTCCGCGAACTCAAGAAGCGAATTTGACGCAACATTGGTCCTCGATAGATCAAATACTCTTTAAAGTCGATTTACCAATAGATGGAGAAATATCGCGTTTCATAGAAACTACGGATACGGTAGAAGAAAAGCAAACGGTCAAAGGGAGACAGCATGGAAGAAAGAAGAAACGCACGAATGGGCGAAAAAGCAAGGAGAAGCAAGGAAAAGCGACGAAGAAGAGAAAGCTGGATGAGAAAGGCGATAGTTGCGAAGGGAGAGAGAGGAGAACGTGGAAATCGTAGTCCGAGAAAGGAGAAAGAGAAAACGAGGCAAAGATGGAACAAAGATAGGCTGAAGCGAGAAAGGGGAGGAAAGCGCGTATAGGGAAGAGGATAGAGGACGAACGAGAGGAGGACAAAGATGGAAAAGAGAGGGCGAATTTAGTCGGGAGGGTGGTGGCGTAGATAGGGTTGCGCGGATAGGTGCGCGGGGCTGAGTAGATGGAAGTGGACCTCCATTAGAGGAACTCTGCCATCGCCATATACGTACACTATACATATACTTATATATGGTCGTTACCGCGGCCGCAGTAATGACGAGGCTGCGTGTTAACCGGATAGAACTAACGTAGATAATCACTTTTGATGATTAGTACGGATTCTTGTCGCGTGTTCCTTTAAATCTTGTATATTTTTTATTCTGCTCTTCCCTCCTTCTCACACCTATATATAAGATGAAATTGATAGATTATCCGCTTGGTATTTATTCTTATCAAATGTCACCATTCGTGTAAGATTTATACCGACGTATTTACGATTCCGATTGATCGCGTTCTGAATTTTTTTATTGGATAATGTTCAACGTATCGAAAGATACTTTCCTTCGCAGTTTGCTTTCTTCGTAGACAGAGGTATACACGTACGTACGCACACGTTGAAATTTCTCGAACGATGACTGCTTACTCTTTAGTTACGTTTGTTACAAGCTCGAGAGCCATTTACAGTTTTCGATCGACGAACGATGTACGGTTGTTTCGAAAAATTCGATGTATACCGGGCAATAATCGACAAGGTGTTACCAAGTACACAGCCCGTAAGGACAGTAAACTCCTTTCACGATCTATGTTCTACTTTAACGCGAGATCTACGTATGTACATATCGTCAATACCAGCACGTGTACTCTTAAATCATAAATATCATCCAAAGCTAATTTGTACCGTATAATACTATTTGAACTGCTAATTATTTAGACCGAGGTTTGACAATACATGTACAGACGACGGTTCTACAGTCATTTATCAATAGCGTTAACGTAAAAAATTAAAAAGATCGACGTCGTTTATCGTTTACGTATCAAAATGTTTCAACTCTGTCGGACGGAAATTTAGATCAAAACGTGGGGTTGAAAAACAATTTCTTCGACTTCCATGCAATTTCGATACGCTAGCTAATGTATAACGATTCATAAATCGCTATCCCAATCTTCTAATAATCCTTCAAGTACGAAATGTACGATAGGTATTGGATGTAGAGCAAAATTTATCCTTTCGTCTGGGAAATCTACACCCGTTGTTGTCAAATAATCATGATGGATGAGAAACGATTACGCAAGAGTATCGCTCCGTCATACTTAAGAACAATTCATCGCGCTTGCGAGAGTCTCGTGCGAAATGCCGCACTGGTCGCTTCGTTTGGCATAACAAATAATACGATACTCTTGAAAACTTTAGCAATATATTTCTAGACGTTGTTACAAGCTATCTAAAGATACGTAAATTCTACCGATCGCGATAGAATTGCCAAATTGCTTTCGCTTAACAATATATAGTCCAACTTGTTTTCTATCGCATAAAATATATTTCTTATCGCCTGATAACGACGGTAATTATAAAATATAATTCACACTGCGTTTGAACGATTCGAACGTATTTGGGTTTTGATCGGTGTAGCGTTTAGTATAGTTTTAGAGGGTCAACGATTTTTTGGTAGTTTCGATAATAATCGGTAATCAATGGTGCAAGATGTTGAAGCGTCTCGAATTTCAAAATCGTCGCGTTCCTTTGTTTTATGTAATCAGCATAGCATTCGGCAGCCTGCTTTGCATAATTGATACGTCTTGCAAGTACACGGAGAGAGATCAACGTTCGATAATTCAGAGAAAATCTCTAATTTCGTAGCTTCGATACGATGAGCTTGAGGTCTCGGTGTGCTTAAGCTTTCACTTCGTATCAATTTGGATAAATAATTATTTTCACGACACAGTTCCAGCATTTTATTTACGATATCGAGTCGATCAAGTTCCGATGTGTAATCATTAGTTGGATCGCGACATTTAGCGAGGCGCAAACCGTTTTCAAAATGTTCAAGCAGCGTAGGCAACGTCTTTCGTTGAAATATTTTCTATCGTTTGGTAAAAGAAGAGATTTGTACGTATCGGCGTATAAATCTAGGCTGACACTCGATATTACGTGATTTTTTGGAATTCTGCGTACGAGTATATTTTTATTTCTACTATCTCTGTTTTCTCGCGGTGAATATATATTAATAAAATACAACGGTTCGCTAATCTAGCTTCACGTTTATTTTAGCTACTTGTTACGATTATTTATTAATTCCCTAAAATAGAAATAAGCGACTAAATAATATAAAAGTTCGTCTTTCTTAATTTAGAAACATTTTTTCACGATACTCATTCTTTACGAATTCAATTGTAAGGTACGCAAACAAGATCATAGGTAAAATTAAGCTTACTTGGAAGTTTAATAAGTAATATCGTTCCAAAAGCAGTTTTACAGTTTTACATTGCTTAGTTCTACAATGAACGTCGGGAAATATGAACTCGTTTTCCTGTTAAATTATTCTACTCTTTTCTTGTTCTATAAATTACAGTTGCTTCAAGAAATCTTCCTCGTCTAATTGAAAGTAGATCGACTTAGGTTTGCTTTATTTTAGATTTACAATTAGTTCAAACTTTTATAACTACGTACTTCGAGGCTTTATAAAAGCATCAATTAACGCGCTGATGAATTTCTTCTACTCAAGGAATACAAGTAAACTTAATAAATAGCTATACGTTCGTTTTCGTTCTACCAAATGACGATTTAATTTCTCCTATTTGTTGAATTTGCACGCTAAAAAATGATTAATAATTAATCACTAGCTATTCGTGACTTTGTAAATAATTTAAATATTCGTTTAATTTTAATCAAAAGAATCGAATTGCAACTTCTGTCGAAACATAAATCCATCTTTCTGACGCCACATCGACCGAGTAGATATACCCACGTGTATTATACGTAGAAACCGCTATAGCCAATACCTACCTATTGGTCAACGATTTTTGTTATACGTAAAATTCCGTTGTTACGAGATATATGCAAATACACGTGAGAAATAAGTTGGCCGATGGAGAGAAGAAACGGAAAAACCTTTCGGCGTGTTCGATGGAAACGACGAACGACGGCTCTTGCTATCAGCGATCCAAGTAGAATCTTCCTGAGAGGAACAGACGCTCGAGCGTAAGTTCTTTCTGGCACGTTGTCAAGAGACGCGACCAACGGCCAACCCTGCGATCGAGCAGCGTTGATCAACAATTTCTGCCGTGCATAGAATTTTGTTTCGCCGAGTCTTACAATTAGACCAGACCGATCTATGGTCGACGAAGGATAGGGGAATGGGCAAGTTGAGTATGGCGGCAGAGTATAGCGTAGGTGTAACTGTAGAGCGTAGAGCGTAGATGGTCTGGATCGATGAGAGAGAGCGGCTGGTCTGATTGGCGGGGCTGCGGGGGCGGAACAGCACGTAGCCAATGAGCGTGTCTATCCCTCGATACATAGTGGTAACGAAATCACTGATTTTTACGCTTGGCAACCGTCAATTTTGGCTTAACTGTAGATACCATAAAGCGAATCATCATGATTTATGGATCGGTCGCGCGACACCCCCTTGCGTGCCGATAAGAATTCCACTTTTTCGAAGACCGCGCGGTTCCACTTTCCGATCTTTAGATCTTGTCGCGAATTATCCTTCCTATGGTGTTTGCTCGCGTTTACTTGTGCGTTTTCGTTCATTCTTTTAATGGAATATGATTTATCGAGTATTCTTTGCCTGATTACCGATACACGTATAACGTATACGGCGATGATCAGATCAATAGAGATTGTTCGATGCAGAGTAAGAGGATAGAATCGACGAGCAGATTAGAAAATACAGATACAGCTAACACGAGTATATGTATTATCGTAGCCAGACCACGGATCGTGCGACGATTTTCGATACCTTCTTTGAAATGGAACGTGTAATTGGGTTGCACGCTGAAACCCACTGGTAGCTATACTCGTATGTACTTAACGTACCGGCTTGTCTACGTAAATGTTAAGAATATTTCACAACGCCTAAGAATAGAATAAATCGAGGTGAGCGTTTAGCGAGTACGTACAAGAGAGCGATGAAAAGAGTAGAAAATTTGTAAAGTCGAAGGAGAAACAATTCTTTCATATTATGTGCAAACTCGAGATATCCTTTAACGTTCGAAGAATATCAAATCAGGCGAAAAACGACAGAAACAACGTACCAAGACCGATCTAATTACAACGTTTAAATAATTTGAATATTACGCGTTTCCGTGCAAGTATCGTGGAAGGAAAGTCGGAATCGTTGGACGATGCACCCCGACGATACATCGCGACGAATACGTAAAATTTATTTCATTGCCTTTTGCTGTTCCGTTCGCGTAAATTTAAATAACTGTAAAACAGCGTACCGGTAAGGCGAACGCGACGAGTGAAATTTCGCATCGATAAAGAGCGTCTATCTCGTTAGCTGACTGAACACAAAGTGCTATTTTCGCAACGATTCGTGATTTCGTTCGTGCTTATACGATACGATACGGTGCCTTTGACGCTCGACGATGTCAGGATCTTCGATAACCGACCAGTTTCGCATACGCGCGTACGAACAAAAAGGAAAAAGAACGATTCGCGTAAGAAGGATGAAAGTTTCGAAACTAAACGAACGACACTCGAAACTCGCAACGTAGCGTTGCGTTGGTCGATAAACGAGCGGCGTTGTAGAAAGTTAGATTAGAAAGCCGCAATTTCTCCGCTAGATTTCATGCATCACGTGATGGATAACAATTATGATACTGCAGCAAGAGTACGCGGCTTCATATTGATTCGAATGATAATTTCAGTATACTTTATATGTATTATTGACCATCGAATTAGCATGGTATTATTAAATCATGCACGACCGAAGATAAAGCACTTCAATGACAGATCGTGGGAAAGCTAAACGCGTCCCATACACCTATACCCTTTCGGCTTTGCACAAGGCGCATCGATCCTTTGGATATTTTTGTTTTTATCGAGGATAGGATATCGAAGTAAGTTTCGATAAATCAAAAGCAACGTTTTCTCGCGATATCGAAAGGCCGAATATTCGATAATAGAGAAGAACTTAATATCGAAAGAATTTAACGATCCTAACAAAGAATCGTAAAAGGATCGGGATTACGGGAACGATGCAACTTGCGTCGAATAGCAGCATAGTTTAATTAGAATTAAATGCATCGTGTACAAATTTGTTAGGTAAGTTTTTTAATAGAATATAGCAGGTGGACACGTAGTTATACGTAGATATTCCATTCATCGTAGGCAATGTGCGCGTCTCTGTATAAAATAAGAAAAATGTGCGCAAATCTGACGTAATTATACTTTTAAACGATTTATCGATTTTAAACGATTGAGAAAGTTACACGTTTAAATAAGTATTGGAAGTTTACGCTTTTGCGATAAACTTGATCGAAACACTTTTCATAATGAATCATACATGTACCGCATAACACGCAAATGAATAAGAAATGAATTGGGTAACTACATAATACACAATAGAAAAATGAACGGTTTACGATAACGTCATTCGTGTAGTTTCTTCGTTAATTATTGAAAAATGTTAAATATTAATCGTAGAGTATGCATTAACAACAGCGGTATAAAGAGAAATAGTTCGATGCAAGTTCCGACGCGACGGTACGTCAACAGCATCAGCGCTGTCGAAACATATGCTAAACGATTACCTTTATCTTTTAGAATCTAGATTCCTAAAAAGTATGGCAAATTTAAGACGACAGAACCTAGTTAATACTACAATTGCTGAACTTTTTGAAAGGATTTTCCGAAGCATGGGTGTACTGTAATTTATTTTCACATCCACGTAAGTATTACGAGAATTTCGCACAAATCGGTAATGCAAATTTGAAATGCCAATAGCGTACATTTTATTTTAACGATATACGAACTTACTTGTTCAGTTTTTCTGTCGATGTTTATTTGAAATTGTTCGATAACGCTTTACGGTAAACCTGCATATTATGGTACATCGATGAATCTGTATTTTTATTTAACGGGTATTGTACTATCCGATATAACGAGTATAAAAAGAAAATACTTGGGAAGCAAGTATAAAATAACCCCGTTAAATAAATAAATTTAAGCTTGACACGTTTTGTCCTCTAATTATAATTATAATTATTCAAGAGCTACAATAAAGCAACATCGTTGCGTTTTACATGCACGGACCATCCTATGTGCTTATTTATTTACAAAGGATTCTACAAAACGAAAAAAAAAAAAAAGAAAAAATAAAAAGGATACTGTATAAAAACTGTATGATAATTACGTATGAATATAAGGAAAAGAAATTACGTAACGTTATGCTGGAAAATTCTCGGAATTGGAGTAATTCGTTTTACAGCATGGATCGAGCGAAATGACGTTTGCCTGGTATAACGGCAACTTAATCTTAATCGCATTCTGTATTAAAAGCAAAAAATCGTTAGGTAAAGAGTTGACTCGGGACCAGAAGGAGCGTCTACGAATCAGAATACTGCATTACAAAATTTCATATATTCTCTTTAGGTAGCTCTTAGACGCTTCGCGCTTCGTCAAGATCCGTGTTTTTCACTTGAAATAGTAATGACTCGCGTGAACATAAATTCTCATGGCTATCTATCCGCTCCACCTCCGTTACGATTGGAAAACTCGGTTCTCATATATTCTCACGCCAGCTATTTAATAACATACGTACTTGCAAAAATATCATATTCGTTACACACCTTGAAACGGCACGAAATATGCGATTTAAAGTACGTACATATTATGATTTACCGTCTAGAAATTATTTGTTTCTTTGCCTCGTTTTTGTTGGTTATAGAGTAATCGCGTGAAAAAAGTTTAAATTCAATAAATGTTGTAAATAAAAATGCATCTATATTTGAAATGACCGAACGCGACGAATACATCGTTTAAAATATAACTTTACGTTTTATGTTCCTTTTGCCGAATTTTGACAAATGTACATATCAAATCGTACGATTTATTAACAATAAAATCATAAATTTAATGGACATACTTTATTAATTTTTCATGAATTTAATAAAAACTTGACAAAAAGTAATGGTCGATAATAAAATTTAAGTGATACGTGTTCCGTAATGGATAGACATCCTGTAAATAATTTCAACGATAAATTAAACAATTATTTGTTACGTTCAAGTAGATAAAATTATATGGAATCTCGTTCTAATATTTTAATGCGCGCACCTACACGTAGAATTTCACTAATTACAGCGAAAGAGACTTTACTTACGCACTTTGCTTAAAAATGTTAAACTTTAAGCGTATACCTTTACGACGGTGAATAAAGGAAAGGATTTCTAAGGTTGGTAGAGGAAGAAAAAACGATAATGAAAATTGAGATATGTATTAAGACTGAGAAGGAGAAGGAGAAGGAGAAGAACATCCGAGCGATGTTTAGAATGGTTCAAACGAATCTACTGAATAATTGAGAATGGTAGACAGTAACTGTAAGGGAGCAAGTGTCCCCGATTATAACAAAAGTGAAGGGGCGAAGCTCGGCTCATTTGTTATTAACCAGCGTAGTGGAGCGTCGAAGTGCAGAAAGACTTGGAACACGACTTCACACTTTGACTCGCAACCCTTGGTAAATTTAGTTAATTATCAGTCAAACTTCCGCGAAGAAGCTTGCGCCCTTTGCCTCTCGCGAACAGTTTGTCCGATCGCTCTTCTTTTTCCGGACCAAAACTTTTATTTTCATCGCTTTTCACGGTTCCATATGTTAAGTAACTTCGAATCTTTAAGAATATTCTAATATATATCAAATAAAATTTCTATTTTTGTTCCGTTCTTCCCCTTGGTATACCGCGGTATTATCAACTATGCATATCGTTTTTCAATAGTTAACATTTCGATAGAAGTAGCAAGCAACGTAGCAAGAAGAATAACGAAAATAAAATACAAAAGTTTCCCAATAAAAGTGGATAAAAAAGGTTCGTCGCGTATTTATATTTATGTCGAGACATTTGGCAAATCGATACAATTTGGATTACACAGTCCGTTTCATAAAATAAACGAAGAACGAAGTTACAGAAACGTGGAATTCGAAGCGTGCAGTTTTCCCTCGTATCCGAGGATATCCTATTTCGTCTTTCCTTCGCGAATCCTCTATGAGTGGTTCCTTTGTAACGAGTGATAATACCATACATCGCCAATTTGCGTTTCCAAGTACGAAATACCATACAAAGGTATCGATACAACGATATTCGATCGATCGTGGAAACGATCGACGATGTTCCGTATAATTCCGCGGCGCAGAGTTTTCCGGCTGATTTACAATCGGCCGGGCGCAGCCCTGTCTGATAATCAAACGGCAGTATTCCGTATCCGATTGAATTTGTCGATGTAGACGCGTTCGTGTGCTCGTGCGAGCGCTTGTCTCCACATATTGGACGGTGCAGTGCGTTGCATGGACCGGTTACGCCGAATCGAGGATGCCAAGGAAAATCAATTAGCCGGGCAAACTGTTTCGACTGCGGCTGTTTGCCCGTGCGAGAGTCGCCAATGTGTTTCGTCTCGGAAACGGATACGCGTACCCCGTGCACAGTGCACACTGCACAGCGCACAGTGCGCTGCACGGTGCACGTGATACGCGAGCATCACGCACGCACGCACGCACGCACGCACGCACGCACATATACCGTCTCTTATACGTACAGCAACGACGCGACGCGAGGCGACGCGATGCGACGCAGTCTACCAATCCGCACAGGCACAGACACATCCTTGTAAAGTTCGTATACGGCGTACACCATACAGTATGCAGTATACGGTATACAGTATACAGTATACACCAGCGCATATGTACATACGGAACGAGAATTCGAAATTCTACGGGAAATTGAAATACTCGTAATAACGTGGATAAACGATGGATCGAAAGGTTTTTCTCTTGTTGCTCGGTGTAAGTTTTCACAGTGTGCGTGATAGAGAACACAGGTTTTGTATTTTATCGTTTGCACGTTGAAATAGGTATACGATCATACGCGATGAATTTCCCTTGTATTTTTTGGTCGGTATAAGAGTCTTCGGTATGTGGTAGAAGGTTGAGAAAAATTTGTATTTTATTATTTGGGTATAGCAATGTACAAGAAACACGTTGTGAATGTGTTTTGCGTTATTAATTATCACATACCTATGATAAAGCGGAGGAAAGTTTCGTCCGAATTATTTTTAAAATCCCCTTACTGATTATGGACATAATTTCGCTCGATACTAAAATAACACCGTTATTATATTAAACAAAATCGCCGAGAATACACGTATGTACTTCAAATTATTAATAGAAAATGATCATTTATCGCTGGATCTTCCTATAATTATAAGCCGAGTTCAAGCTAATAAATATATTACGACGTGCTTCGGATTTCGACAAATGGCTCTATTTTAAATTCTCCTTTTAAGAAATTCATAGTTTCAGTGTATCATTTTACTAAACAATGAATTTATGCCATTGCTAAATAATAAAGTACAAGTTATTTTTATGCAATAACAGCCAAATTTAACAGCAGTCTATACGTCTGACTCTTTTATTTTTACGCTTCGATTAAATGCTTGATTTTCAATTTATAAATTCGTAATGTGCATATTATATGTGCATATAATTATGTTCCCAATATTTTTAAGGTTTAATTAAAACTTTTTATTTTCTCTAGACATCGCGCCAATAGCGTTACATATGTATATATATCTTATCCCCAAATGGAGTTTTACATTTATCCCTGAACTGCTACTGTTAAGTTCTAGATTATTCCAAACACTGTAAACAGTACAATAATTTTAATAACATATGGTGTATTCTATGATTAAAAATTACAAGGGGGAACACGATTGGTCGAATCTCACATCTTCTGTCGAGAAGCATTTTTAAAATTCAGTAGGTTGTCGATCAATTCCCTGTTATCAAAGTTGTCTTTCTATTTGCTTTTGCCATCTACGCTAAACGCTTTTCTCGTATTCTTTAACATTCTCGTAATATCGCTCGTGCAAGTATTAGGGTACCAACGCACGGCTTTTCACGTAAGTTGGTCGACTCGTCAGCTATTTTTGAAAAGGTTTGTATCCAACAGATTCTCTTCGTTTTCGAACATGTCGTATTAAAACCCTTCTGTTTAATTACACGAGCAATATTATCGAAAATGAGGAAAACGAGAAAGATGTATTTATCATTGACTTCGATCATGTGCTGTAAGTTGAAACGAAACTTGTATCTCGGATCAGAAAATTAGAATATTTCCATTTCACTGGAGTTGAGGTTCACAATTCTGAAAAAGAAGAAAGCAAGGTTTTTGATGAACGCAACAATGACAAATTTGCGGACATACATGCGCCCCTATCCGCGTGTGCATTACTTACGTATGCGTGTGTGTTATCGATGTTGTCCGAGCTTCGTATTTGCACTCGATGCACTGTGTACAACTTCTAGCAAAGCATACACAAGGTACATACGTATCTCGGTGCATAGACGCTAGACGCGCAACACAGCCGCGTACGCGTTGATTGATGACACACCTGCGAACGCTAGAGATACGTAGGTATACGCACAGGGATTCACGCGTCACAACGTTTGTAGACTTACAGAGTATCGATAAAAAAGTGAAAAATGAAACAGCATTTTTGTCGATACATCTTGTAAACGTGCGTGTACGAACGCCTTTGTTACACGGGTACGTTGAATAATTAGCACAGTAGAATTTTGGGCTTCGCCGAAGCATATATTAAACGATGTTTCAGATATACGAGTAAGCCGCAGAATAATAAACAACATATGACTATTCCATAGAACAGTACGAATAACGTTCTTTGACCTAAACAGTTTGGTTAATCTGGTAAACAGCGGTTGCCTGTCTTGCATCACGATGGTGCGAAAATTGTGGTTCCGCGTAAATTAGGATTATTATCGAATAAAATACAGTACCAAGGCTGCTCCCTTTTTACTGTCAATGGATAAACGACCGTTTACAAGCTGAATAGATTAACTCTATTTTTTAAATTCCTCAGTCTCGTTGTTTGGCTACGTGTTTAGCGTTCAGGGTTCAACTTCAAATCTCTAAATACAAATTTACAAAGTATCGTTGCGTCATTGGCGATTAGTTTAGATAAATTTGGTAAAAGCGCGTCAATATACTCGCAGATGCGTTATTGGTTACTGAAGTTGCGAATATATTACGAAAGTAACTTATTGATAATTACAGAGTTAAGTTCGATATCAGGTGTGATAAATGTCCCGACTAACATTTTGATAATTGGGTGGAATGAAAGAGCGAGAGTCGACATCTTTGTATCGATATTTTCTGCTAATAATCGCGTTCAAGTGGTCGTCGCTTCTAAGAAAACTCTACGTTTGGTCTTTAATTTTCTCAAGCACTGAAGCCATTGTCACGTAAAATAATAAAAAAAGCACAAAAAATAGTAAAAAAACATAAAAAAAAGACAGAATTTATTTCTTCACACTTGATTTACACTTGACTTCCGAACTCTAGGAGCGACTTTTTAAGACTGAAGCTCTTACAATTCCGCCTTTAAAAACTGATTTGTTTCTTTCTTTGTCATCCCTCAATATCCCCACTATCCACGCGTTTGTTAGCCGTTCTCGAATATTCGGCAAAAGGACCGTTGGGATATTGAAGGTTCATTGAGCACTTCGCCTCGCCGACATACACTGTCGCCGAGTGCGGCCGCATCTTTATTTCTATCATCAGCGGTTCCGAAGCGCGGCCCGGTCTTTGATGTAGATCGAGGTGTAGTTGATGTTACACCATCGACGGCGTACAGACAAAAGACTGCGTCGAAGGCAAACCGTAAACGGTAGATAGGCGACGTTGGCTTCAGGGTTTTCAGTCGTGGCTCGACTATATTCCGATTTGTATTTACACTTTGGTATTTAAAATATATTTTCTACCTTACAATATATCCACGCGTTCCTTTGTATTCACATACATCTAATAATCTCAACAAATCGTAGCGCCTCGTTTCTAGTAGTAAGATATACAAGTACGTATAAATATGTATGTACGTTTGATCAGCAACAAGCTTAGCAACAAGAACGTATAAAATATTCGCGAAATATCGATATCACGATACACTGTTGTCACGAAAAGTAGTCGAAAGAAGTTGAAAAATCTGGCAATTTAATGAAAACCGTCGGTGTGAAGAGATGAAGAATTCATATATCAGTCGCGACTTCTATAATGATGCGATCATTGTCATTGATATCGATCGAGCTCAGAATTGGCCGACACTCTAATGAGAACGATATTGAATTACCTAATTCTGCTCGATTCCTAAAATGACTCATTTAATTTGCGACGGCGGCGTCGCGACGCCGGAATGGCCCGATTCTGTCAATCTTAGTACCGCGCTTTAAATATACATATTACGCGATTGCCAGGAATAAAATATGCAAATCGGATGAATATTAAGCCCTGCTGACAGGTAAACCGCGTCGATATGCATGAATTTCTGTCAGCTCGGAGAAATATTTCGCCGCGTGGATTATACCAGACGGTCCATAGAAATTTCTTCGTCGCTGTTGCAGCCTAAACGCATGGTCGCTTGCTCGCATACGGATTTCTCTACTTTTCTTTCTATATTACATATCTATAAGCTGCAAGATTGTTGCGTCTTAATGGCGTTTGGTTATTTCGAATTGGTTTTGAATGTTCACCCTATTATTCTACCTAGGTATATACATATATACGCAATGAATAGTTTTGATTTATTTCTTAAAACTATCGATAATATTTTACTCGTAAGAATATTTTTGCCAAGATTCTTGATATCTTCTGGGAGATACGGAGTCAAGAATCTTGCAGTGTTTTTTATAAAATTTGTTAGAATCGTGGTTTGCGAGGAATCGAGTATAATCATCTTAGTAAGAGTACTAGGATTTTGAATAACAGACGACTCGGTTGGATAGTTGCGAGTTCGAGATTTCACTTCGATTTTTATTTAATTTTATTAATGCGGAAGATTTCGTTTAGTGTTTAAATTTCACGATCCAAATATATCGATATATATTTTATTTGGTGCAATAAATAAAAATGCCACGAATATCTATTTTATCGTTTTTTATTTATTAAATTTTCTTATTATTCTTTACTCGCTTTCTTACCTAGCAATAATATTACATAGTAGGACATAGTTTTCGTAAAAACTCATAAATATCACGAAAAATTAACGAATAAATTAAATTTTTTACGAAAATCATATAAGTACGTCCTTATTTTAGAGACAGTAAATTTTTACCGAAACAAACGTCTATAAAGTATACGTTTTGCCAATGACGTTAATCGGATATGATTTTCTTTTAACTTTGAAATTGATATTATTTTCCATATTTTTGCAAAATGAAATGTTCTACTACAAACTACGTTTCTTCGATCGTACAAATATATATATATATATTTCTGTTAGTATTTAGCAGTTATTCATCCGAATACGACGGTGAAAGATGTCTGTGAATATATAATTTCAAAAGTTTTTAATATTTAAAACGTTTAGTCTAGACAGACTATTGAGGTGAAAGCGTCACGCTGTAAAATCTTTCCAATTTTCCAATCTCCACCGGGTTTGTAAGTCAGTCGAGATTTATTTCTAGGAGTTCAATGACACTTGGGACGTGCAAAAGGATCTTCGAATACATTCGGGACTAATATAACTTTTCATATCTCTTGTATATTCTTGTTTTATTATTTGCTCATTTCGATCGTGGATAAATATATTAAACGATATCGAATTCTTTCAAAATCGGTTATCGACTATCGTGCAAAGATATGGAAGCGTAATTAAAGAATCGTTAGTAGTACGAATTCGAGATGGCGAGGAACAAAAATATACAAATATGTCGCGTCAAATGAAACACTTAAAAATCGAAAGTTTTCTTCTTGCAGAGTCGTATATTGGAAGATGCCTCCATTATGTGCAATTCCTGGTCACCGAGGCATAACGTAAGTACGATGCAACGTTATTATATATTTACTATTGATTAATCCAACGAGAAGACTGGATCGTAGTTAAAAAATATTCAGAAAGAAACACTGTCACCTTTTCCATCGTGTTTACCTGGCTTGCTCCATTCTCGGAAAATAACAATCCGTCCGATTGAATCACGACAAAAAGGGAATAACGTTAAAGATTATTTCTCAACAAACTTTCGATCGATCGTGGAATTAAGCTTCGTGGTATGTCTGATTCGAAAGAAAGGAAAACAAACTAGAATCAGCAAATGAATTCAACACCGTTATCTTCGTCAATAATATATTAACCATTGTTGATTTAACGTTAGAAGAAATTTTAGCACGTTTTCCTTTCCGAACGGTGGCATTTAAAGTATGGAAATTAAGATTATACGATTCACGATTTATTTAAACACATTTGGTATCGCCGCAATTACGGATGATAACGAAACGATCGAATCAAAATTAAACGAAAATAAAAACGATAACGCTACTTGCACGATCAAGCACGGTAGAAACGCAGACAGTGTTTGCACAGTACGTTTTTCCTTCTATCTCTGTTAAACGTCATCGAAGGCGTCAGAATGAAATTCATTCGTTGATAAATATTTATAATATCAACGATACATACAAAGCATATGTACATAAAGATATGATACGCGATCAAAGTAGAAATAAGATACCGATGTCGATTGATCGGAGCCGATTAAAATAGAAAGGAAGAGAAACGGAAGCGGAGCGAGTTTGAAGAAGAGAAAGAGAATAACTCGGAACTATATTGCTTTATTCTATACGAAATGCTCCATAATATTTATGCTTCACGAAGCCACGTAGTTACGGTGGCTTGGCTGACATAAACTCGCTAACTCCTGGTTACGATTATGGCCAGTAGTAAATTGATTATTTAGATATACGATGAGGTGGTGCGAGATAGTTTGAGTGCCGTAAAAAGAGCCACGCGTCGCTTACGTTTCCCGCAAATGGAACAAACGCCCCGACAAGTAGCGTGTAACTAGCGTTCGTGGTTTGAAAATGCTACCGAGCACCGAATAGCTATTATCGAATCACGTGAAATATCGTTATCGAAACGTTACGCGGACAAGTACGCGAGCTATATTTTCTACGCTTGTTTCACTTCTACTTATTCTAGCTTTGTAAAATGACACATCTGTCGCGTATCTTCGATTTGTCAGAAAAGCGATGTATCCGAAGATTCGTAAATCGAGTCAAATAATTCTGAGGTATCCGTAGAGATAAATATCTATCGATGTGAACGCATCTCGCGGTGTCCACCCGTTTCGAAGAATAACGCAACGCCAATAGCCGAAATCATAAATTTCTCAACGGCCAACGGAGTTTAGATTCGGCTTTGAGCGACGATACTCTTTCAGACGTACTCGCGAATGTTATCTGTAGCGTAGTTTCGATAATAATAGGAGTTTTCTAGAAGGATATCGGGGATACGTTCATTCTGAACGAAGTTAAAAGTTACTCGTTATAATAATCAACGTCGATCTTTAAATACTTCATTGATATATATATATATATACATACACACACAAGCAGGCACATATCTTCTAAAAATCATCGCTCGAATAAAAATCACCAACGACGGTATAATTTCGTATCTATTTCTCGTTAACCCTTCATCTACCTGCGCGATTGAAGCAGCAACGCATTCGACTATCTATTTATACGCATACATGCATATTAATGCCGCCATGTACATCCGTTGGAGCATGGATACCGCGATACATGGACAAGTTGCGACCAACGTCCAGCTACTTTGCACCGCAATCTCGCGTGTCGCAATATTTCATGTCGCAATCTCCAAGCATTTATCGAGTGATAATTTACAATACAATACGCGGCGTTTCGCTCGGCTTCCATCAATAATACACGGTTAATTGCGTTATCCAATGAA